>NC_090736.1:29046112-29048612 GCF_036898095.1 Palaemon carinicauda
TATTTTGCCAAAAGGTAAGAGCAGAAATCAGAAAGATAAAACATGCTGAAACAAATAATTTAGAAATATAGAGTAATTATTGTAAGTGAAAAAAAAAACCTACGTAGCAAATTAATTACAGCAAGATTTCTATCATGTATAATAACAGCTATAATCATAACATCGAGTGTCATTGACAGTTGTAGGGATTACCTTTTTGGAAAAATCGAGCTTTTAGATATTTGGAAAAGCTTTTTTTTCAATATCACTCTTAAAATTAATATCAAATCCCATTTCATTTATAAATATTTCGCCAAATGGTAAGAGCACAAAACCAAAAAAATAATCCTTTAAGGGCAAAACCTTCCTTCAAAATTTTCGTTGAATTATTACAAATCTTTCACATTTCCTCGCTCGAAATCTTGAAAATTCTTAAGAGTGAAAAAAAAACCCGTGACCCCTAATCCCTTTGACCTCAATCGTGGCTCTGTGGAATGACATTTCAATATCTCTGGCTCGAAGGCATTCGGATCTTGGCAAAATGAAAAAGAATTTGTATATAAACATATAAATATATATATGCATATGTGTGTATATGTATATATATATATATATATATATATATATATATATATATATATATATATATATATATATATATATATATATATATAAAAATTATATATTTACATGTGTGTGCATGTATATATATATATATATATATATATATATATATATATATATATATATATATATATATATATATATATATATATATATATATATATATATATATATATATATATATATATATATATAAATTATATATTTATATGTGTGTGCATGTATATATATATATATATATATATATATATATATATATATATATATATATATATATATATATATATATATATATATATATATATATATATATATATATATAAAACACTCGTGATTTTAATCAATGTAAATATCAACCCCGCTAGCTTTTAATATCGAATTCTACCTTTGGGGATATATAGCCAAAGGAAATTCATTTAAGAAAAATGCTTCTGGCTGGGCAAAGATTCGATCCCTTGTTCTGTGCCGAAGCAATGCCTGCATGGACACCTTACTATTTACACACACCACACACACATTATATATATATATATATATATATATATATATATATATATATATATATATATATATATATATATATATATATATATATATATATATATATATATATATGTGTGTGTGTGTGTGTGTGTGTGTGTGTGTGTGTGTATATATATACACACACACACACACACATATATATATATATATATATATATATATATATATATATATATATATATATATATATATATATATATATATATATATATATATATATATATATAAAGCAAGGACAATGGAAGATTCATCTATCACCTTTATATCGTGTGTTTTCTATATCTTTTTACTGCATAGGTGAGAAATTTGACTTCTTTTATTCTGGGGCTGCTATGTTTTTTATATTATCTTCCTGTTTAGCCTTTTCTTGTTTCTCTTAGCATTTTCCCTTTCACGATACAGAGCATCTACTGCTTTCCTTATCCTTGAGCCACAAACTTTTTTTTCTTACGATTCCTTTTACATTATTCTTGGAAAGCGTCTTAGGTTGCCTACCACACATAATCATATATATATAAATATATATATATATATATATATATATATATATATATATATATATATATATATATATATATATATATATATATATATATATATATATGTGTGTGTGTGTGTGTGTGTGTGTGTGTGTGTGTGTTTAATTAATGACCCGATAACAGGAAAAGCCACTAATCAAAATAAAAATTAAATAGAAAAAAGTATTGTGGTTGTTATAGCTATGAGCAGAAAATTCAAATGCCAATAAAAGACTTGATAGTGTGTAAACAAAGAAATAGGCTAATGTCGATCTTAGCACATACAGACTATTAAAAATCGAGTGTTGAATAGTAGCATCATTTGCAAAAGTCAGGAAGTAACTTCTGTAGTCAACAGATAATACAGAAAGACAAAATGTAGATCAGAATATTGATGATGAAAGGAAGATATCAAAACTATGTCGATAGAAACTAGTGGCGAACATTGATGGATATATATATATATATATATATATATATATATATATATATATATATATATATATATATATATATACTATATATATATATATATATATATATATATATATATATATATATATATATATATGTACACATACATACATATACTGTACATCCTTTGAGGATTTCATAATGCCTGTCAAAGTCACAAATATTACTCACGGAGACTTACACATTGATGCAATCGTCAAAATTTTCTGATGAGCATTTACAATGAAGATACTAATTATCAATCTTACGTCATTGATACGTTTTTGTTATCTTCCATATAGTGGCTCCACCACAGACGATTCAGGAACGTTGATGACGTGATTATTATGACCCGTATATTGTAAATTAGACTGCTATTTTCA
>NC_090736.1:29056112-29058612 GCF_036898095.1 Palaemon carinicauda
TGAGATCAAAGTTGGCAGCAGGAGGAGGCGACCATTGGGGAGGGGGAGGAGGGACGATCATGCAGCATACGATTTGACCAAAAACAGAGTAATGCTATGTCATGGGGAACCGGAAAACAAGATGGTGGGAGGAATTGCCACCAGTGAAAACATGAAAGCGAACTAAGGTTAAATCAGATGGAAAGGAAGAAAGGCTATGTTAAGGGGGAGTTATTTGCTTCAACGCCAACGACCGACACAGACAGGTCCTGGGTTTTACGATCCATAAATAAGCGGAGAATCGGCGCGAAAATTGCAGAAAACGTTCCGGTGAAGGATTTCCCGGAAGTGAAGTGTCAACCGTAGGGCAAGGGGGAAAAGAGGCGACTATAATCGTGAATTGACATCATTGTTGGCTTTGTTTGACATTTACCATTCATTAATTTTTAAAGGACAACTATATTTCTGAGCTTTTTGACTTTCATTTCTTAATTGTTTTCAGAATGATTTACTTTTGGGGAGGAATCGTAGACGATATCTAGGAATATCCTTACCATCATAAGCACATTTATCAAATGATCAATTATTGCAGTATTGTATATTCAACATATTTATTAGATATCCTAAAGATAGCTTTCAATTTATTAATGGCAGCAAATGTTAGAATAAATATTTAATTTTTTAAATTTCCTAAGTCTCCATATGAATTCTATATTAAAATCTATAAGTGTAGAAATACCAAATATCCTGAGAAGCAAAAGCAACGATATTTTCTTGATTAAATTGACACTTCAAATACTAGGTGATGAACTTCATAGTGCTTCATCATTATACACCTCCATATAATTTGATATAATAATAGTGTATATGCACTAAAACATTATATCAAATATTTACGGTGAATTTTTTTGGAATAAAATTTAGTTTCTCTGCCTGGTATTCTAAAAATCAGATGGTTGTTTTATAATATAATCAATACGAAACTAACATAATTTTGTTGTCGTGCAATGCTGCAAGAGAATAAAACTTTCAAATTTTAATTATATACTGTTTTAAGGATGAAAACACTTACGTTCATAACATCATCATCCTCTCTTACGCCTATTGACGCAAAGGCCCTCGCTGCTTTTAAATAAATACTTCTCCATTAATAATTTCCTACTTAACGCTTTTTAGTCTTCAGTCATGTAGGCCTGGGTCTTCCAACACTTCTAGTGCCTTGTGGACCCCAGTTGAAAGCTTGGTGAACTAACCTCTCTTTGGGAGTGCAAAGAGCATGCCCAAACCATCTCCATCTAACCTTCACCTCACTTTTAGTTTCATTTCTAATCCTGTCCTGCCATTCAACTCTTGATATTCTTCTGAGGGATTTGTTCTCAAATCTACAAAATCTGTTGGATATTGTTTCATTGTCATACCACGATTCATGTCCTTACAGTAACACCGATCTCACTAAACTGATATATAGTCTATACTGATATATAGTTAATATAGTTAATAAGGAAATAATATGGAACAAAAGCTTAGACAAAATCTGTTTTCTTAATTAACAGAAAACGGTACACTAGAAATTACAGTAGAAAGATCTTATTTAGAAATATTAGCATCTCAACTTTATAATTTCATTCTACTTTTGATTTAATTTATTTACAACAACTAATTATCTACTCTGACTTAATACTCACGGTCACTTTGCATTAAAATATCCTAAAATATTTTCCTGTGCATTCATAATCTCGTAAACACATTTACAACAAACCATATCTTCATACAAAAGAAAGACATCAGGCAGACTTATGACGCGTGACTATCCTCGCAGAAGTATTTTCCAGCCTATGCCAAGTTTTATTTGCGATAAGTTTTCTTGAGAATAAAACAGCTGTTCGCTTTCCCTAAAATCCCAGTTGCAGTGTACTTGGTAAAACCACGAGAGAGGTCATTAGAAACTCGTTAAGTTTTCTGCCGCAGATGAGGTTTTGGTTAAGTAAAAGAGGAAAAATTCTCTTGACTACACTTTTGCTTCTTGGGTCTTTTCTGTTTGTCTGACCAGGAGTTTACTTATTCTAATATTATTTGCACTTTATCGAGCTATTTATTTTTAGCTTAAGAAATACCCAGAAACTTCTAAAGGTAACACAAAAGATAAATATTAACATTGATATATCAAACCGGTAAAAATTATACATTATTTGAAATATATATCTATCACGATGATTACTCTCCCTAGTCTTATATATCCTGAATCTGATGGATTCATTTATCAGTTTAAAATTTTAAAGGCCGCTCATAAATTGCAGAGGCAAGGGATAGAGACAGTGCCCTATCGAGTAGGAAAATGCCCTAGATACTGATCATATATAGAAATGATCAGCGCCCTAGCCGTCTCCACCAAAGCTACGACCAAAGAGGACTAGGCAATGGCTACTGATGACTAAGCAGATAAACCTATAGAGTCCAGCAAACCCCCAATCCTTAGCTCACAATGATGGTGAGGTTGCAGCGACTAAATAAACTAACTAGT
>NC_090736.1:29071870-29074370 GCF_036898095.1 Palaemon carinicauda
CCGTTTTTAGGATGGTAAATTACTGGCAACATTTATTCAATGATTTTTACCGTTTTTTTATGGCAAATTTTTAAGGGTAGGTTTTTTTTTTATTAAAAAGAGAGGATTAGGTAAATTCGGTTAAGCGTAGCTAGAAATTGGAACATTTGACCAGTGTTTTAAAATAAAGCAATGTTCTTGGGTGCTATTAACATTAAACGGAATAATTATACTTAATTGGTGTATCATAAGATACAAAGACAAAGCTTTGAGGTATTCATGGAATTATGGCAGTGTTGAAATAATAAATGGTATCTGGTGTAAAATAAAAACATTAGAACTTAAGGAGGCACCATTTCATGTTAAATACTCGGCCTAGTTAAAGACCTACCAATGGAAAATACGCCAGTAATCGGAAGCGTAATTATATATAAAAAAACACACAAACACATATACACACACACTATATATATATATATATATATATATATATATATATATATATATATATATATATATATATATATATATAAAATAGAATAAATGCTTTCATTCTCGTGGCTTGACAACCCATCGTCAATACTTCTCGGTGGAGTGAAATGAAAATCCCTATAAATATAAGTAAACTATAATCTCTCCAGTTCTGACTCAACTCTTAGTCAAATCTATTTGATGTCCATTTCGATAATCCCTTTATATTGAAACTATACCGGAAAAGCTTTCTCTTGTCTTAATGTTAATTAACAGGACATATTTGTTGTGTATTATTATACAAAGCCACGATTAATAGATATCTATGGAGCAATTTCAATTAAACACTTTGATAAACCCATTTGCAATGAAAGTATTATTACTCTAAAATCTTAAATGCCCCTTCCACTACCAGAATGATAAAGTTTTTTTTTTTTTGTTCTTTTTTAATCTCAACATGAATTAGAGCATTGAACCTGTTTGAAGGGGGTGAGCGATAAATTGTGACATTATTCTTCAAGAAAAAAATAATGAGAATAATCATTCAGTCAATATCGTTATCGCAAAACGCATTTCCCGTTTTATGCCCACTATGCTGAATTCAGCTATTTCAAGCAAGGAGAGTCACATTCCCATTGGCAAGTTGATTCAAGGATGAATAAGAACTAATTAAGCCTAATCTTTATATTGAAGTCATTATGTCTTTTCTATATACCTATCACACAATGTACAATCGCCTTTATTCACAATTTTACTCTCTCTCTCTCTCTCTCTCTCTCTCTCTCTCTCTCTCTCTCTCTCTCTCTCTCTCTCCATTGCCATCTCTTGTATTTATGGTCACACAATTGGACAGGGATTTTTCGATTTAATACCTGTAATCTCTGTCATTAGCTCTAAATGCATGGTACGATTTTTTTTTATTTATTTTTTTTTTAGATGTGACAGTAGATGTTAGAATCGACTTTACACAGTACCAGCTTCTGGTCCAAATTTGCGAAAGAGAATTACCAAGGAAAAATTTATGGCAGAAGTTTAAACAAGTCTGAACCATTTCCAGGAAGGAATTTACTGTTAATTCTTTGATCCGAACAACTAATTAGTAAAATGACACCATGACAGTAATTGTTTAATTTCATTTACTTAATTTCGTTGGAATTCCTTAATCGAGGATTTTTCCATAAATTTGATTATAAACCTAAAGTTCCGTAATAGTTATAAATATTTTATCTGGGTAAAGCCATTAAAGAAGTATTTCTGTCATTATTTTAGCAAAGAAAGTTACTAACTACTATGAGATTCAGGGCCTCTGTAACACGGTTTTTTGGACTTTGCTCCTTATCAAAGCATCGGATGTAGCTGAAAGTTGACATATGTATATTTTACAACCACACACAAATTTTGTCAGCATTATCAATAACCTAATCACAATAGTTTTAATTTTTATAGAGTAAAAATGATCTAGCCGACGCCATGGCCAGTGATAACGAGCCAAGAGTCGAAAACATTCACTACGTAAGCAATGTAAACACTTTTTGACAAAATTTTGCCCCGCCCATCCACCAGACACCCATTCAACTTCTTCCATCGGCTCTGAAACCCATAACAGTCAAGAATGGCTAACAGGATTTGGAATTGCCCCCGTGGTTGCAAAACTGCATTTGTGTTACGACTTGCAACTTTATACAGTCAAGAGAAAGCCCGTGGCCATATTTACTATAGCCTGAATAGGTAATTATTCAGTTTCTAGTTTAAATCCAATGTTTATAGTCTGATTTGTATTTAGCGTAACAGGATTATAATACTTGTAATGTCATTCATGCTTTTGAACATTTCTATTAACTATTCACTATGCCACCAAAAGAGAGAGAAAGAGAGGGATTGTATGTAAACAGTCTTTATATAACTATTTTTGTTAAAATAAGATTTTTGTGCTAAAATCTCCATCAGACCAACCGTGTTAGCTATGTTTTGGGCATGACTGCATTTTATAAATAAATCCTGAATAGTTTTAGGAGTTTTATTTGTACATCTAATGGGAATTTATAGAAGT
>NC_090736.1:29081870-29109370 GCF_036898095.1 Palaemon carinicauda
GAGAGAGAGAATGTATTGTGTAGACCGATAATTGCCAGTCATATATCAAAATCGAATGAAAAAAAAAAGATACAAGCACCTTAACCTATTCTGCTTAAAAACTATTTTATCGAATCAATTTTTCTTTTTGAATAATTGAAATCTCCAAAAGTCCATTGAATTTATCTTCTGAACACTTGACGCTAAGGCCAGAATACTTAGTGATCATTAGGGATCGCCCTTGGTGTACATAAGTTATTCAATCTAATGTCTAGATGAAAAACTATCATTTGATTTTAAGAGGAGTGATATTTTGCAGTGTGATATCTCGTCGCGATTACTAACTTACGAGACAAGCATAAATTTGGTCTGGTTAATTGATAATGAAGAATGTATATCCACATAATGTTGTTAACAATTCGGAAGTTGTGTGTGTGTGTAAATATGTATATATATATATATATATATATATATATATATATATATATATATACATATATATTTATATTTATATATATGATATATATATATATATATATATATATATATATATATATATATATATATATATATATATATATATATGTGTGTGTGTGTGTGTGTGTGTGTTTCAGATTTGACGAAAAATCTAGCATTTTTAGGAAACATTTTATACATACTGTATACATAGTATGTATGTGAGTATCTATATTCATTGAATCTATATATAAATTTATATATATATGTATATATATATATATATATATATATATATATATATATATATATATATATATATATATATATATATATATTACGAATGTATGTACTTATCTATCTATATGTATATATGTAATATATTAGATATTACTTGTTTAAAACACATGACCTACAGGTCATTGTGGAAGTAAGAGAAGTGTGAGAACTGCCATAGTCATATTCTATGCAGGATGCGATTGCCAAACCTCAGCAATGTATCATTTTTCATGAAGAGTAAACACAACCAAGCCCCGTGAGAAAGAAGTTGTCTGTGAGAACGGAACAAGCATCTTCCGGTATAAATGTTGTGTTTACTATAAATGCATAAATGCTGAGATAACTGAGGAGTCTTTAGTATGAAATTGGATATTTGCATCAGTTCACTTTTAGATGTCATACGGAATGGTCATCCGACCAAACCATCTATACTCCTATGATGGAGATGTTAACACTGTTCTTAGAGAATAAACTATTTTAAAGTTAACTTACTTAGACTTTACTTGAAGATGTAACATTCCAACTCTAATATATAACACATTTAAGATGACATTTGAAGAGAACCCAAATGTGTGTTAACAACAGTAGCACACCAATAAATGGTGGCAGCGGTAAAACTCTAAGAACCAGAGAAAGATCTTCAAGAACCAGCGAATAAAACACTAAGAACCAGAGAAAGATCTTCAAGAACCAACGAATAAAACTCTAAAAACCAGAGAAAGATCTTCAAGAAATCAACAGTAATAAATCTACAATTTTGACTAAGTATCATAGTCCACTGAAGAAATGAAACATTTAATACCAACAAATGAATGTTATACAAACTGAGGAACTGGATCTTCAATCAACATCCTTAGAAAACCAAGGACTGACATTCAACGTTTACAAAACATTGAAGAAACATATCCAGGAAGCACTACATTCAACGGAAATCGGACCGAAAACATTCACCAAAACATCCATAGGAAGGAACAACCCAGTGCGAGTGAGAGAGGAAAAGACGACATCACACTTCGCCATATAAACCGAAGCTAAGTACAATTTCTTATTCATTTCAGTTTTGAGCAGTGAGGTGTAGTTACCACGAGGCGATAGTCCATTATTACTGGGGTGCGTTGTTTTGCTAACCTTCAATTTCCTTTCATTAAAGGAAACTGTGTTCAACTTCAAATTCTCGTCTAGAATTTTTTTTTCTCTTTGTGCTAATTCCGTTTTCTTTCAGAAGTTCTCGGGAAATATCTTTGTATTAGTATCATTGTTTTGGGGGATTTTGTTATAATCTTTATCATTTAGTGCTTATGCGTTTACGCAGTGGACATCTGTATTCATATAGATATTTTGATAGGATTGCAAGGGGTCGTAGAGATAGGAAAATAAATACCGTAAACATGACGCCCCCTGTGAGCCCAGCCCCTGGACCGAGTAACCCAACCACAGGACATGGTAACCCCCCTCCCCCCTATTGTGACACTAGTAAATGCTCGCTCAGCAATCCTTCCTTTTCATGGTCGGGTTAATAGGTTCTTTCCTCAGAATGTGGAGTCATGGATTTCATCCGTCGATGCCCATTTAAATCCTAAACAAATCATAGACCCGTTTGTACAATTACAAGAAGCTAAAAGTTTTATAGACTTTTCTAAAGGAGATGCAAGTGCGTATTTAAGGGGTGTTTCATTTCAAGAAGCGGTTACCTGGGATGATTTCAAAGTTAGGCTACGTGCGGTCTATGGGGGTAAAGAAGCCTTGGATGTAGTTTTAACATTAAGAAATACACTTAATCAAGCCACTATGGCTCGGCTTAATGTTATTGAGAGAGCAGCTCTCATAGCCGATAGGCTTAATGAATATCAAGATATTTTAGGTAATTCCACTTGAGATACTAGAGATAACATCTTCGTGAAAGATTTCTTACGATTAATGTATTTAACTTGCATGACACTTATGTTGCCTGAAGCTTTAGTGCGGTGTTTTGATAAAAAGTTAACGCCAGCAAGTACGGAATTGGATGTATATAAACAGATAAAGAAACACATGTCTAAGTGTCCTGATCTTGATCCCGTGTTAACCCAAGTTTTTGCAAAAAGTGAAACAAAGCCACAACAAGTAAATGTAGTTAATAGTAGTCAAGTTGCAGGAATGATGTGTTATAATTGCAAACGTCAAGGTCACTTGATTGCAGACTGCTGAACGAGATTCTGTTCGATACATAATAGTTTGACTCATTCATATAGTCAGTGCTACTCGCGTAAGACACAACAGAATCCTAGAAATACACAGTCAATTCCACAGTCACTTCCATATGGAAATAAAAAGAAAAATCCTCATTTCAATAAGAAGAAACAGCCAAACATCAATGTAGTTCAGAATCCGAAACAAACAAACAGTTCTTCGAATAACGCTGATCCTGGGTCGTCAAACCAGACCTCGCAAGGTCAGTCTAATTTTCAGAATGTGCAGAGCAAATCAAATACGACATAATTAATTCCAGTGGGGAAGGGAATGATGTTGGGTCAAGGTCATACATGTCAACATCAGTAGTATTGAATAATCAATTTAATGTTTTATCAGATCATTGTGAGGCAATAGATTTTCCTATGAAACACACGGCCGAATTAAGTAGATCAGTGCATGCTCCCGTAGATTTGCAACGAATTCATACAATAATAAGCCAAAATGAGTTACGACCAATGTAATAGGCGTAAACTCATGTTCAGTTCAAGGTCGGTAAGCGCACGTTTGCCAATACATTTGTTGTTGTACAAAACATTGATATGTATCCAGCTGTAATTATAGGATACCCATCTATGGGCAATCAAAACATTATCTTAGCCCCTGCCAAGCACTGCGTGTATATCAAAGGAAAATTCTATAAGTCTTCTAATACCTTAAAATCAGTTTTGGATAAAAAGGAAACGACAAATAAAACAGTGACGTACGTTGAAGAACCAATAACTTGTCTCACTAATAAAGAAATAATATACGCGACCCAACAGAATTCTCGTTCACCCGTAATATCATCTTGCACGCAATCTATCGAGCCGAACGTACCTTCGAATTTAATAGTGCAAGTAAAGAAAACATTACCGGGATCTGAAATATTAATCCTTTCCGACACTTTGAAAACTAACGGATTGTCTGTCACACAAGCTATTTATACAGTAGGCTCACATCAACAATGTAATATTGAAGTCTGTAATCATTTAAATACCCCTTTAGTAATTCACAAAAATCAACATATCTTGGATGTAGAAGTTTATAAACATCGTATGCTTACCATTGCTGAAATCAATCACGCTCAATCAGTTGCGGATGAATCCCTTTTGCAGTCTATTAAAAATAAAATCAATAAAGACATTCAAGACGAAGAAATTCGGCAGAAAATTTTTGGACTTTTAACTGAATATCATGATGTTTTTTCCACTACGGATGGATCCTTAGGAAATACAGTTGTTATCGAACATCAAATAAGGTTAAAGGACAAGCAGAAAATTATCTATGTACTCTTGTACAGACTCCATATGAAATTCCAGAATGAAATAAATGATGAAGTAGGTAAAATGCTAGAAGAAGGAGTCATTAGGAAATCGAACAGCCCTTATAATTTTCCATTATTAGTTGTACCGAAAAAAGATCGAACATGGCGTATCTGCGTAGACTTCCGTCGCCTAAACGAGGAGACGATCCCTGATCGATTCCCAGTACCATGTACTGACAATATTTCATCTTTGTTAGGTCAGAATAAATATTTTACCAGTTTGGACTTACTTAAAGGGTTTCACCAGATATCATTAGAAGAAAGTAGTATCCCATACACAGCCTTCAGCACAGCCAGGGGACAGTATGAATTTTTACGGATGTCTTTTGGTTTACGTTGTGCTTCCATAACATTTACAAGAATGATTAACATAGTGTTTGGAGACTTGCTAGGGGATATATTGCATGCCTATATGGACGACCTTGTAATTTTTTCCAACACCTTAGAAGAGCATCTACGTAAATTAGAACTAGTACTACAGAGCCTAAGAAAACATAACTTAAGGGTAAAGATTAGTAAGTGTGAATTTTTCAAAATAGAATTAGTCTATTTGGGTTTTATGGTGTCAAGCCAAGGTCTTAAAGTAGTCCATGATAAGGTGTTGGCTATCCGTAAATTTCCGACACCTACTAATGTCAAGGGAATACAGCAATTTCTGGGTTGTAGTGGATATTACAGGCGTTTTATACGCAATTATTCAATAATAGCCGCTTCCTTAACTGATCTTACGAAGAAGGGCGTAGATTTCATATGGTCTGAGCAGCATCAACAGGCGTTTGTTACCTTGAAAGATGAACTGCGTAGTTCTCCTATCTTAAAATTTCCTGACTTCGGCAAGGAATTCTTCATTGCAACAGACGCCTCAGACTTAGGAGTAGGGGGGGTATTGCTTCAGCAATATGAAAAACAATTTTTCCCGATAGCTTTTTACTCTCGAAAACTGAGAACTTCCGAAAGTAAATATGCAGTAATAGACAAGGAAGGGCTAGCTATTGTTAATTCACTAGTGCATTTTAAGTTCATAATACACGGTTATCCCGTTAAGGTTCTTACTGATCATAAACCACTAACTGACTTCTTTAAAGGCTTCAGCCACAGCCCCAAACGAACTCGGTG
Source organism: Palaemon carinicauda (assembly GCF_036898095.1). Classification (NCBI taxonomy): domain Eukaryota; kingdom Metazoa; phylum Arthropoda; class Malacostraca; order Decapoda; family Palaemonidae; genus Palaemon; species Palaemon carinicauda. Next base: position 29,087,236 of record NC_090736.1, read on the forward strand.
GCCTTTGATCATTCAAGACTTTGCTGCGAGAATCAGGTATTTACCTGGGAAAGCAAGTATTATTGCTGATGCATTATCACGCAACCCTGTGTCATCTTGTATGGAGCCTATAGCTGAATTAATAAATATATCAACATCCATGCCTATTGTTAAAACGATATCTGAACGAGAAGATTTGGGCTGGAGTGCTGAATTATTACAGACTGAGCAAAGAAAAGATCAGAAATTAGAAAAAATTATAAATGCTTTGAAAGGCAATCATAAGGAAAAGGAATATATAAAGTATAAGCAGCAGAATTATATAATCAAAGACAATATTCTGTGTAGGACCGTGACAAGGAAAACCTGCAATACACCACATGTAACTAACGACCAGGTAGAGGTACCAATCTCACTTATTTCCACTGTCCTAAATTGGTTGCATGCAAATCCATTGCATGGACACCCGGGGTTCTCATTAATGTCACAGAAAGCCAAATCATTGTCTTATTGGCATACGATGCTTACAGATATAAAAAAACACATAGCTAATTGTCGCACATGTCAGGAAAACAAAGGGCATACGAAAACACCTGTCAGCCTAGGGGCTTATCCCGTGCCCAATCAACCCTTCGAAAGGATACATTTAGATTTATTAACAGGATTTTACGGGTCAGACAGAGGAAATAAGCACCTCTTAGTAATTGTAGATGCTTTAACTCGATATACAGAACTAATAGCGATTAAAACTAAAACTGCGATTGTATGCGCTAGGAAGTTTTACGAGTGTTACATTTGTAAACATGGAATTCCAAACATGATAATCTAAGACTCGGGTGGAGAATTTAATAATCACTTTCTTACCTCATTGTGTGAATTCCTTAGCATAAAGAAAATAAATACCATGATATATCACCCAGAGTCGAATGGGCTAGTGGAAAGAGCAAATAGGAAGGTTTTAAATATATTAAGAGTAACACTAGGGGGATCAGACCCCAACTGAGATATTGCAATACCTGCGGTACTGAGTACTCTGAATCATTCATATCATATAACAATTAAAATGTCACCGCACGAAGCATTGTATGGTACCCCAGTTAGAACGCCTTTCCATGTATTAACGCCTACAACTAATCTATCAAAACCTTTAAAAGAATGTATAAATGCAAGCAAAAGTCGTTTTGATATTCTTCGAAAGAATTTAGAAGAATCTCAAATCATAATGTAAAGGAATCTTGATAAAATAGCGAAGCCAACTAAAACATATACCGTGGGTGATAATGTATACATACAGGTAAATGTACGTAAAGGACTCAATTATAAACTAACACCTAAGTTTGAAGGCCCATTTAACATTTTGGATACAGTAGCGGCCAATAGGTTCAGAGTTCAAAACGTATCCCAACCCACTGATGAGAGAATCGTATCATTGGCTCACATAAGAAATTAAAATAAGAGGGAAAGAAGTGAGGGAAAGATTTTTATTTTTTTTATTTTTTTTTAACATTATATGTTAAAAGTTTTTCTTCTTAATACAGGAGTAATTACATATATTTTTCTCGTTACAGGTTTCCAAGATGAAGTTTTTATTGTCCGGAGTGATATTGTTCGCTCAGACATTTTTCTCGTGTGGGATGAGCTCTAAAACTAAAAGTATAGATTTTGAATATGGCACTATAGTTGAAAGACAAGAAGACGTTTTTATTACATCAAGTAAAGTAGTTGTTGAAGTGCGTATGCAAGCAATTTTTCTTCCAGAGAATGACGTCACTAGCTTGAAGAGCGCCATTTCAAGGTTTGCCGTTTCATTAAATGAAATGCATAGAAGACATTTTCCTTTCAATACAGAGAGTTCGCTTGCATCAACATTAAAAGTTGCAGAGATGCTATCTGACAACTTGCAAAATAAGACTTACGAGGCAAAATCTTTGGCTCGTGACCTTTTGATGTAGACTCTAGGACACGATAATCTTGAGAAACGTAACCCGTTTATTTTTGCTGCACTAAACATCTTTGGTTCTATTGCAAGTTCAGGCTTAGGAATTTCCAATCGTCTTAAGATTGGTAATCAAAATAAGAAAATTAAGTTCTTGACTCATGAAGATAAATTGATTATGTCAGAACTAAGGAATCAGTTAGCTTCAATCAATCAAATTATGAGTTTGGTAAATGAACATTCTAGTAATATCAGTCAGATTATGGAAGTACAGGATTTGTTGGCAACGTTAACGTATTATGATTCAAAAATAGATCACATACATAATAGAATTGCACATTTCATTGAGAAATCAAAAGATTATGTGGAAGCTATCATGTTAGCGACTAAAGGTGTACTGTCACCCCATTTGTTGCCAATAAGAGACTTAACGTTAATTATGGAGAACGGACGGGAGAAATTAGGTTATATTCCTTTGTTAGACGCACGTAGGCTAGAATTTTATTACAGCCTAATTACAGTAAGCGTTGAAAATCACAGGATTATGATTACAATTCCCTTTCATTCTTCCGATGCCTGGCAATCTTACAGGATATCACCATTTCCGACTTTCATGACGAATCACTCAAATCCAGTAATATCCAGTTTGACAGGACACATATTGATTTCCCCAGACAAGGAAACATATATGGTCATTAAAGACTTAAATCAATTAACTCACTGTTCAGATGCAATGGATAAAAAAATATGTACAGCTGACTCATTTGATTTCCATAAAAACTTAATGGATTCATGCGAGTTAGGTATAGTGCTAGACGGTGCTCTTTCCCATACAAATGAAAATTGCCTGGATAAGCTTTATCCCTTTGACAATAATAAGTTCAATTGCAGACTGAACAACGGCTCGTGGATACGATACGACAAGGTCGGCTTCAATGTATCATGCCCGGATGGATCCACGTCCTATTCCCAAATCTTTGTTTCAGCAGATGGTTGTATCGGGACGTCCCCTAATTACATGGTGCATGGAATCAAGACTATCATCAGAGAACGAGCCTACTTCGCGAACTTCACGTGGTCAACAACGATTCCATCTTTACCTCTCCCATACAATGCACATGTGGCTTAGCGGTTGATGAAATTGACCAAGATGAACCACCCGACACCGACTTATGAAGAACCAAGCCCCGTGAGAAAGAAGTTGTTTGTGAGAACGGAACAAGTATCTTCCGGTATAAATGTTGTGTTTACTATTAATGCATAAATGCTGAGATAACTGAGGAGACTTTAGTATGAAATTGGATATTTGTATAAGTTCATTTTTAGATGTCATAGGGAATGGCCATCCGACCAAACCATCTATACTTCTGTGATGGAGATGTTAACACTGTTCTTAAAGAATAAACTATTTTAAAGTTAACTTACTTAGACTTTACTTGAAGATGTAACATACCAACTCTAATATATAACACATTAAGATGACATTTGAAGAGAACCCAAATGTGTGTTAACAACAGTAGCACACCAATATATACACATATAAAGGTAATATATATATATATATATATCTATATATATATATATATATATATATGTATATATATATATATATATATGTATATATATATATATATACATATATATATATATATTTATATATATATATATATATATATTGCACATATAATTTTTCACATTTAATCGTGTTTTTCATATATTAAGAGGTATTTGTGGCTTTGATTTATATATGTATATGTATATATATATATATATATATATACATATATATATATATATATATATATTTATACATATATATATATATATATGTGTGTGTGTGTGTGTGTGTGTGTGTATACCGTATATATGCGTGTGTGTGTATTATATAAGGCCTTTCTGTGCCTGGAGTTGATTCTCCTGGCTAAAGTAAGGGCAGTCAGATCTCTTACTTTCTATTTCCGTAAAACCACAGTAAATACATAATTCCTCTGATTTTCATTTTATCACTCATGAAAATATACATAACAGATGGCATAATTAAAAATACATTTAGTTTTCTTACGTATACCAAGGGCAGAAATTAACCTTTGATTTCTATAATTTATGAACAACGAGAGAGAGAGAGAGAGAGAGAGAGAGAGAGAGAGAGAGAGAGAGTTGCAAGATTTCAAGCATCAAAGGAAATGGTAAAATTGTATATCAAATCTGCTTGAATGAATCATATTTCAGGTTCTTTGATCTTAACATGTCCATGAATGCTTGATTTTTTCTTATATTTTCAAACGGATACTTTTGTATCGTTTTGATACGAATCTTGCATTTCTATTTTTCTCTTGTAGAGCAGTAATGATGAAACTTAAAAGTCGCATAGAAAATTATTGGATAAAAGTTAAATCCCGACAATCTTACTGCTGGTATTTGATATTTCTTGCTCAACTTAGTGGTCTTAATAATTCTTTTATAAACCAACTAACTTTTTTTTTCAGAGAATTTGAAATTGGATTTCAAGAATGAATTGAAAAGCCACTTTCGAATCAATTTGGCTTTTCTTGGAGAAAGTCACATTCCTCGGTGCAGATTTTAGTTAAATGATATATCAAAGCAGAAGAAGATTGACATTTAAAGTTGTTTTTAAAGTAGACATTTCTGTTTGATAAGAACTACGATACATTTCGTGATTTTTGTGGATGTCATCAAAATACAAATAGAGAAATAGACAATTGAAAAACTTTTCTTGTCCCATTTTAATTCTAAAAACGAATAAATAAATAAACAAGTAAAAACGCTTTTTGCTAATTTTTTCATTAAAAAAAAATAGATAAATAAACAAGTAAAAAACTTTTCTTGTCCAATTTTAATCTTAAAAACAAATAAATATATAAATAATAAAAAAGCATTTTTTTCTCAAATTTTTCATTAACAAAAGCAAAGAGAAATAGACAATTAAAACATTTCTTGTTCTATTTAAATCTTTAAAACAAAGAAATAAATAAACATGTAACAAACTTTTCTTGTTCCATTTTCATTCAAAATATTTTTATCTAACAAAAAAAAAAAAAAAAAATCTTTCTTCAAAATACATTATTTGCTTTGAATTGAGCTTTCATTATAATAGACAATAATCAACGTACGTAATATATAAACTTTGAAGAGATCGATTTAATGCCGTTCGAATATAATTATCGACTAATATTTGTAAATTGTACATTATAAAATCTACATAGAATTTGAATACTTTTAGATACTCAGTTCCTAATCTCAATTATACTGGAAATTATTCTTTTTATATTTGCAATGTCCTTCTCAAGGCAAAATATTAATTAGATTGAACACTCTAATGATACTGCGTGCAATTTATTCCTATGGTGAAGTGACAAGGATATTAGGATAACATCAACTATACAATGCTTTCGTAGAGGAAATTCTCTTTGACATGAATACACATAAACACGCGTGCACACACACGCATATATATATATATATATATATTTTATATATATATATATATATATATATATATATATATATATATATATATATATGTATATATGTATATTACATTCTCCTCGTAATTAGTATTTTCTAAATATTTGACACATGTTTTTACATCTCTCTCTCTCTCTCTCTCTCTCTCTCTCTCTCTCTCTCTCTCTTTGTAATCATAAAAAATATGAAGAACCAGACAAAATAAACTAATCACTTATTTTTTTCAAGTCGTTTTTCTGGTATTGTAAAATGGTGTTCGTAAAAAAAAAAATGTAATTGAAATCTTTGAAAATTAGTGGAGTAGCGTCTTTCAGTGACTATATCCATTATCAATGAATGACAAATGCTTCTCCGTAGCTTTTATGACTTGATTGCATTTTACATAGCATATAATGTTAAGAGAAAGCTCAATCTGGATTTCAGCTATTTTAATGTCACCATGATTGTTTTTTCTTATTTCTTGCTCCTCTAGATTTTCATGTTTTCTAGAATTGAAATGATTATAAACTAGTGTAACAACAACAGTAAAAAATTAAGGCTAAATATTTAGATACATATGCACACGCACACACAGTTTCAGAATGTACCTCTCGGGGTAACCCCTCTCACTAGTGTAGGATTACTTCCTCTCCCCTTTACCCCAGGGACGGGGGGAGACCAGGTAGTCATACGTCTGTCAATGTTACGGAGAGTGACCGTGAATATATATATATATATATATATATATATATAAAGTAAGCAATAAAGGCATGAAGAGAGAAAAGTCACCAGAAGATGGCCTAACAATTGATTTAATTATAGATGGAGGAGATTTCATAGTAGTAAAACTGTCTGAACTCTACACCAAATGTCTGCAACAATGCTCTATACCTGCAGCTTGGAAAAAAAATATCATTATACCAATTCACGTAACGGGAGACCCAATAGACCAAAAAATAACCGCCCAAGTTTACTCTCCGTAATATATAAAATATTTACAAAGATCATAATAAGCTCAGTAGAAAGACAATTAGACTTTAACCAACCAAGACAGCAGGCAGGCTTCAGAAATGGGTATTCAGCAACTGATTATATCCATGTGATTAACCAGCCAATGGACATACCACTATGTATGACGTTTATAGACTGGGAGAAAACATTTGATTCTGCCAAAACATATCAGTAATGAAAGTCTTTCAAAAACAAGGAATAAAAGAATCTTATGTTAGAATACTTGAAGATATCTATACAGGAAGTACAGCAATTCTGAAAAAGAAGTTAGGTAGGGAGACCCCATTTCTCCTAAATTATTTACAGCATGTATAGAAGAAGTTTTTAAGAATGTATATAGGGAAAATGTAGGAATTAATATTAATGGGGAATACCACGACAACTTAAGGTTTGCATATGACATAGTTGTGTTTTGTAAATCATGGTAGGAATTATAAAAGATGATAGAAGATTTGAATAGAGGTAGCAGAAATGTAGGACTGAAACTGAATATGAGTAAAATTACGATAATGTTCAAATAAAATGGAGCGAGACATTCTAGAGAATGTTAATGAATATACGTATTCAGGGCAGACAGTAAGTGTTTCTCCAGGACACGAGACCAAAATCAAAAGAAGGATTAAAATAATAATTCGAGTTTTCCTCACTGATTGAAATAATAATTCCAATTTCCTTCACTGATTCAAAAATTAATTCCATTGTTACTCATTGCCAAACTAATAATTCTATTTTCCCTCACTGATTGAAATAATAATTCTATTTTCCCTCACTGATTGAAATAATAATTCTATTTTCCCTCAATGATTGAAATAATAATAAATTCTAGTTTCCCTCACTGATTGAAAAATTAATTTCCTTCCTTACTCGACTGATAAACATAATAATTTCAGTTTCCCTTACTGATTAGAATAATAATTCCAGTTTCCCTCACTGAATAAAATAAAATGTCCAATTTCCCTCAATAATTAATATGATAATTTCAGTTTCCCTCACTGATTAAAATAAAACTTCCAATTTCCCTCAATGATTAATATGATAATTTCAGTTTCCCTCACTGATTGAAATAAAACTTCCAATTTCCCTCAATGATTAATATGATAATTTCAGTTTCCCTCACTGATTAAAATAAAACTTCCAATTTCCCTCAATGATTAATATGATAATTTCAGTTTCCCTCACTGATTAAAATAAAACTTCCAATTTCCCTCAATGATTAATATGATAAAATCAGTTTCCCTCACTGATTAAAATAAAACTTCCAATTTCCCACAATGATTAATATGATAATTCCAGTTTCCCTCACTGAATAAAATAAAATGTCCAATTTCCCTCAATGATTAATATGATAATTTCAGTTTCCCTCACTGATTAAAATAAAACTTCCAATTTCCCACAATGATTAATATGATAATTTCAGTTTCCCATGTTGCTTTTGAAGGAACCATTTTGGAGTTCTTTACCTTTTGCAAAGGACCTTTACATATAAATAGCCTTTCATTTCTCTTATTGAATACAAGGAATCTACTTCAGATATATTCTGGTTTTCCTGAACGATAGCCAAATTTAGAATGCTTTTAGAATTATGTATATAGGTGTGATTCAAATATATCACCTTATTCAAATTTTAATTGTTTTAATGATAAAATATATCAAGCCTGATCACCAGATATGAAATGATCTTGATGTAATTATAAAGCAAAATAAATCACCAAAAAAAAGGTTATCTTAAATCTGTTTGCGAATGTTTCATAATTTCTGAAGATAACTACCAAACAACTTGAAAATTCACAAAATGCATTGAATTTCAACATTATAGTGTAAAGCAAACGAGTCGGAAGTAATGTTTAATGAAAACCAAGTCAGACTAACATTTGCTGATGGGTTTTAATACAGGTGTACAGGCGAGCCGTTTGGTTGTAACTGGGAAAGAATGTCACGAAAATTCTAACAGATACAGGCAAGGAGAGATTTTCAGTGCGAGGGGAGACTGAAAACGACATATATATATATATATATATATATATATATATACAGAAATACCATTACAGTATACGAGCATGTGTGATATATATGCGGTACACATTATATTAAAACATAATTTGAGCACAAGATAAACCGTAATTCAATCTAATTTGGCACTCAGCAAGGGTAATGAACATAAAAAAAAAGCTATCTTATACGGCAAATACCAGTTCGCTAATTGAATGCTATAACGCATCGAGCATTAACGATAAACCGTAATTAAATCTGATCTGGCACTCAGCACGGGTCGTGAATAAGACATGGAAACAAAAACTTTGTTATGTCCGTTGCAGGGATGAAATGAAAAATGTAAATGCTTTTAATTGCTCCTGCATAATTAGGGTTTTTTTACAATTAATTATTTTTGTAGGTTTACTTTAGCATTAACAAAGTACCATTGGGTTGTTCGAAACTATTTTTTTTTTCTGCTTGGAAAGATGTTTTGCGAATGAATGACTCCTTTTGCTGTTTTACCATACTATTAGTATTAGAAAAAAAAAATATTAATTATACATAAATTTATCGTGTCCAAGAATTAAGTCCACGAGGAGATGCCGTTTAAGTATGTCAATATCAAAAGTATTATCAAAATTAAACGGTTAAAGATTGTTCTAATGAGTAAGCAATTCATAGTTGTAGTTGGGAACATAATATCGAGTTATTTCAAAGGTAATATTTAAGTAAGAAAAACAGTTACACTCTTATTGGAATTATATTCCAAATCTAATGATTCCAATAGTCATCATACGGAATGCATATTGCATCAATAAGGCATAAGACATTACCATTAATAGGTATTGAAATTATATAATAAAATAGAGATATCTATAGAGATAAGGTGAAGTCCTGCAGTAATATTTGCTTATAATGACAAAATACTAACAGGGTATTGATAATATATCTGAGTACCAACATTCTTTGTAAAACAAATATAAAAAAAAGAGTAACAGCCACGGGGTGGAAAATTACTTAATAAACTTCCTCGTGAAACAACGAGAAATACTAAAATGCATTATTCTTCTTCACACAGGGATTTGCTGCACAGTAATTGTTCAGGGGCTACTTTCCTCTCAGTAAGCGTAAAAGAGACTCTTTATCTATGTTAAGCACAGCTCCTTTAAAAGGAGAACACTCCAAAATCAAACCATTGTTCTCTAGTCTTACATAGTGCCAGAGCCTCTGTGCCATGGTTTTCCAGTCTTGGTTTAGAGCTCTCTTGCTTCAGGGTACATTCAGGCACACTATTCTATTTTAGTTTTTTTATAGTTTATATATGATATATTTATTTTAATATTTCTGCTCTTGAAATATTTTATTTTTCCTTGTTTCCTTTCCTCACTTGGCTCTTTTCCCTGTTGGAGCTCCTCGACTAATAGCATCGTGCTTTTCCAACAAGGGTTGTAGTTTAGCAATTAATAATAATAATAATAATAATAATAATAATAATAATAATAATAGTAATGATAATATTTAGCCACATTTGACTGTCCAGACAGTAGTATATTGGATCTCTCTCTCTGGTCACGCTCATTTTGTCTTTGCTTGCAAATACACCGAATAGTCTGGCCTATTATTTCCACACTCTACTATGTCCTCATACAACTAAACAACACTGATATTACCAAACAATTCTTTTTCGCCTAAGGGGTTACCTACTGTAATGTAATTGTTCAGTGGATACTTTCTTCTTGTAAGGGTAGAAGAGACTCTAGCTATGGTAAGCAGTCCTTTAGGAGAAGGACACTCCAAAATCAAACCATTGTTCTCTAGTCTTGGGTAGTGTGACATAGCGTCTGGACCATAGTCTTTCACTGTCTTGGGTTAGAATTTTGCGTATAGTATTGTAATTAATGAATAAAAGTAAGGTGAGTCTTGTTCCTGGGAATCGGTCAGATCATTGCTAACGGAAAGCTATTGCATGAGAAATCTGTATTACACATACCTTACTTAGTAGATAAACTCATACACACCTCTGCTATCGTATACTTCTCTCTCTCTCTCTCTCTCTCTCTCTCTCTCTCTCTCTCTCTCTCTCTCATAGTTTTTGCTCCTTGTCTTCATGATGATGGCATAAGTAATTACACTAATTTTTCCTTCAAAGAATTGGGTTACGGTTCCAGACTCTGAAGTGGAAAAAATTCAGACAATTTACTGATTGTAGCGGAGGATCTATTAGCTAAAATGTTTGTTGAAAGAATTGTTGATATTTTAAGTAGACGTTTCAATGTTTTATGCAGCTGGCCTTAGATAGCTAAAAATGAAAGCTATAATTTTCTATTTCATATAAGGATTGCTTTTGTTGTCAAGAAAAATAACATGCATTTGTTTATATATTATTTTACTGATAACTGATAATTGAGAGAAATGCTTAAATGGCTGTTGATCACCGTAACATAAATAACAAGTTGTTGTGAGATGTTCAATGTAAAATGTATATCAAAGGATCAATTAAGGTATGCAATATAAAAATAATTCACTGTGAGTGATTTGTAGGGGCCTGTTAATAACTCAGAAAAAGAGAATTATAGATTTAATAGCATAACGAGAATTCTAACATGAAAAAAAATATTTAATATACAAGTGATTTGATACTGCTACCTTTAATATGAAAGATTCCATTATATTTTAGGAAAAAATAATTATCATGATTAATTACCAAAATGATTAATTTCATTTAATCCTCGCCAGAGTTGTAATTAGTAAATATTCATTCAACTTGAAATAAACTATCATTCATAAGGGAAAGGTATCTTGAAACACTTTCATTACTTGAATTAAACCATAGCCATAATCATAATCGGCGTTAATGACATTAGCTATCAGGATGCCAGAAAACCTCAAATCAATCAATCAATCAATCAGCCATAATCATAAATATAACTACGAATATCATTAATTAAGCAACATTGCATCACAGTACCTATTCGAGAAAAAGATGATAATTTCTCATCATCTCGAAAGGACGTAATTTAAAAAAAAAGAAATAAAAGGCCTCTGTATCAGAAAAAAAATAATAAAAACAAAACTGCCTACTTGGGAATTCAGCTATGTTTACCCTATGAAGGTTACTGAGATAGAAATCTCATTATAACCGATGATGTCCTTTTGGGAAGCTTTGTGCTCATCTAATATTGAAGCGTATCATTATCTCATTAACTGGGCTTGTAATTGGCTGTCCAGTTATGGATAATGAAAAGCACTGCTATGCTAGATTGCTAATTAAATGCCTGGTTGTGAGCAATTTGTATATGTGCGGGGGATTTTATGTCTGGAATCTCCTCTGCCTCTAAGGCATGCAAGAGAGAGAGAGAGAGAGAGAGAGAGAGAGAGAGGAGAAGAGAGACCACTTTCATATTACATAATTCATACCATTTGTGTGCAATTGTTTGCGTGTGAGAGAGAGAACCTAAATGATAAGGAATTCATACCATTTGTGTGTGTGTGTGTGTGTGTGTGTGTGAAGAGAGAGAGAGAGAGAGAGAGAGAGAGAGAGAGAGAGAGAGAGAGAGAGATTATTTTTTTAAGAATGTTAGAGACACGGCGGTATTTTTTCTATTGTAAGGAATGCAGATGATATGGAAAAAAAAACTGAGGTGAGCTGGAGATCTATAAAGCGATATTGATAGGGGAAAAAATATAGTCTGGCAATTTAAAAAAAAATTGCATAACTACAAAATCTACCTTGTTCTTTATGCTGTTTGATAATTTTAAAAAAAAAATTAACATTGAAGCAGGAATGGAAGCCGTACATTTGCTTTCAATGAAGAACTGAACTTTTAAGAAAAAACAAAAATGTAATTGTAATCGGAAGTTCTCCGTAAATATATACTGTTCTCAGTCGTATTTCAGTAAAATAAAGGCGACCTTAATTTTACCATGCTTTGTTATCATATTCTAGGTGTTGGTGACCGTAATATTACTCCTTTACGTCAATGCATATTTGTTTTAAAAACGGTTAATTGCTGGCAACATTTATCCCAGGATTTCTACCAGTTTTTTATGCCAGAAGAGTAAACATCCAATGGAATGTTTATGTGAAAGCCATGCTTAAGAGGCCATTTATAATAAGATAATAGGATAAACAAAATTCGAGATTCTTACTCGATAAATCCTTCACGCCTAATAGCAACGAGATAAGATTGATGAATATTTGAGAGAAAGCAAACGAGATTAACTTCATTGCCTGATGAGAGAAGAGCGTAATCTCCTTCAGAGAAAAACGGACGGAGGGAAAGTTTTGAGAGGCAAATGAAATTGAGTTTGCGAAGAGATGATCCAGATTGGGAAAGCTATGAATGATGGCAGAGAAGAGGAAGAAGAGAGTCTCTGTTGTGAAGAGGGTTTCCCTTTCGAAGAGACTGTGAATCAACCAAAAAAACAAACCTATAATACTACTACTACTACTACTACTACTACTACTGCTACTACTACTACTACTACTACTTAAATAATAATAATAATAACTTTTTTTATTATTATCATTATTATTATTTTTATTATTGTAGTTCTTATCTTTACCATTATTGTTGTTATTATTAGCTAATCTACAATCATAGTTGGAAAAGCAGATGCTATAAGCACTAAGGGCTCTAACAAGGTAAAAGCCCAGTGACTATTAGGAATAAAGAAACATATTATTATTATTATTATTATTATTATTATTATTATTATTATTATTATTATTATTATTATTATTATTAGCTAAGCTATAACAGTAATAACAGTACTTGGAAAATCCAGATGATATAACCCCAAGGGCTTCAATAGGGAAAATATCCCATTGACGAAAGGAATTAGAAAAATTGGATAGAGTAGTGTACCCTCAAGCAAGAGAACTCTAACCCAAGACAGCGCAATAGCATGGTACAAAGGGTATGGCACTACCCAGGAGTAGAGAGCAATGGTTTGATGTTGGAGTTTCCTTGTCATAGAAGAGCTGCTAACCATAGCTAAAGATTCTCTTGCTTGAGGGTACAATGGGCACACTATTCTATCTAATTTCTGTTTCTCTTGTTGTTGTGAAGTTTTTGTAGTTTATATATGAAAGATTTATCTTAATTTTATTATTCTCAAATATCTCTTGTAATTTATTTCTTTATTTCCTTTCCTAACTGGGATATTTTTCAGGTTAGAGCCCTTGGACTTATACCATCCTGCTTTTCCAACTAGGGTTGTAGCTTTGCAAGTAATTATAATACCCTTAACCAGAGTATAGTAGACATTCCTTCGTCCTCATAAACTTGACGCTTACAGGTAGTGAATTGATAGTAAATTAACATCGCATAGAAATAATAACGAGAATATTCCAAACGATAGTGTATGTGTGTATATATATATACATATATAAATATATATATATATATATATATATATAAATATATATATATACTGTTTATATACAGTATATATATATATATATATATATATACTTTTATATATATATATATATATATATATATATATATATATATATATATATATATATACTCTGTATATGTATCATATATATATGTATATACATATATATATATATATATATATAATACATATACAGAGTATATATATATATATATATATATAAAACTTAATAGAGCTATTCATTATTAAGTGCCATTGATAGAACTAATTCCTAATTGAAATATCAAATGAATTAAGTTACTGATATTCAACAGATATTATTTTCTGAATGAAATCACAGAACTTTAAAATCCGATAGTTTTAGTCTGTAATAATGATAAATGTTAAATCATATTCTAAGCTCAGGTATTATACAGATCTAGAAAGTACTGGTAAAAGTTATTTCATAAACTGAATATTGATAAAAGATGATATTGAAAATCTAAATTTAATTGTATGATTTCATACTGATTAGGATAAAAGGTTTAAAGGCCACTCATGAATGGTAGGGGCAAGGGACTGATATTGCCGTTTCGAGCAGGGCAATGCCCTAAAGACTGACCTTATAAACATATATATATAAATATATATATATATATATATATATATATATGATCAGGTCCACCCAAACTATTGCCAAGGAGGGCCAGGCAATAACTACTGAGGACTCAGCATATAGACCTGTAGGGTCCCCCAAACACCACATCCTTAGCTCACAAGGGTGTTGATGTTGCAGCGACCAAAGAAACGGACGAGTTGGAGTGGCCGTCGAATCCCAGTCTGGTGATCACCATTCAGGGACGTCCCCACATCGGCCACCACAACCACAACAACAAGCCTAGTACTAGGACTTTCTAGCTAATAGGAATACTTGATACCTCGGCCTGTGTCATCTAAAATTTACATTTGTAATTCTCAGATCGAATGATTAGATATAACCTTAAAAGGATTTGGTAATAATGCATGCAAGGCCTAAATAAGTCTTAGATAATATATCTAAAAAATAAAAAAATCCTGAATAGTTTATTTAAGGTAAAACTAACATGTTTATTATACATTTTGTCGTATAAACCTAGACAATATTTCTTGAATAAAGCATAAAAAGAAAGGCAATATCGTATTAAGGCATTTTAAACCACATTTCAGAGAGAGAGAGAGAGAGAGAGAGAGAGAGAGAGAGAGAGAGCAAATTATCGCGACTAGAAATATGATAGAGGGCACTGTGTATACAGGCACGGAGGGAGGATAAATGAATCTCTCTTATATAATAAAGAGAAAGAGTCAGGCTATATATATATATATATATATATTCTGACTCTATATATATATATATATATATAAATAAATAAATATATATATATATATATATAGTCTGGCTCTGTATATATATAAATATATATATATATATATATATGTATATATATATATATATATAGTCGGGCTATATATATATATATATATACATATGTATATATATATATATACATATATATATATATATATACATATATATATATATATGAATATATATATATATATATATGTGTGTATAAATATATATATATATATATATACATAAGATTTATACATATATACATACACACACACACACACACACACACATATATATATATGTATATATGTATATATATATATATATATATATATCTTTCCAGTCACGCTCCCGTTATTCCTCCAAGCGCTCAACTCTAACCCTGTCTCTAAGGTAAGGGGGGAGAGAGATTAGTCATACCTTGGTGACAGCGGGTGCGTATGTGTGCAACTATCTATCAAAATATTTAGCTATCATTTTTTATAGGTCACGTGCACTAGTAATTCAATAAATAAATACATCTATAATTAAATAAATGGTTTATCAAATAAATAAATAAATTTAGTTAAAAATTAATATTGAATAAAAAAATAAATATAGCTTTTATGCCCATGTGAGTTTTGATTCCTATTATGCAACATACGTATGGTACTGCAATGTTTCCAAACCTTTAAAGGCCGCATATGAGTGGCAGAGGTAAGGGACAGTGACACTGCCCTCGCTAGTTACGCAATGCCCTATACTAGAGATTAAGCGCATATACATATGATCAGCGCCCAAGACCACTCTTCACCCAAGCTAGGAGCTGGGAGGGCCAGAAAATTTCCTCTGATGAGTCAGCTCACAAGGAAAGTGAATTTGCAGACACTGCAAGACTTTTGAGTGGCATACCCCTAAAATCAAATAATGTCTATTAATATAATCTCTGTACCCAAGCTAAGACCTGGGAGGGCCATAGAAGGTCTCCTGATGACTCAGCAGGTAAACATAGAGGTTCCCTTAGGGGGTGTGAATTTTATTTTTAATCATCATAATTCTTTATCTATAATATCAACCTCTCGGATTATCAGCAATCAAAATCATCCTCTCTTTAGTGAGCATCTCGCAGTCACGAACACACCATTCGTTTGTTTCTCTTTAAAGCGTCGTTATATTTCTATTTTGTATTTATTTTATGATCGTTTTTGACCAATGTATCTTCCAGGAAATATTCATTCTCCTATATTTACACAAACATCTACAACCTTTTATCTATCTCTATAAGTGATTCACTCTTTATTTGCCCTTGAACTTTGCCATTCTATTCTCTGAAAAGAGAGAGAGAGAGAGAGAGAGAGAGAGAGAGAGAGAGAGAGAGAGATTAGAGTATATTACCAGGTATTCGTTGATAATTTTACAATGGTTTATTGATAAACAGCGAATATATTTAATCTAATACAATGCAATTGATTATGAAACTATTTTTCAAGAATCCCGGTTGATGGAAAAAGCGAAATCATTAAATTACTGGATCATAATTCAAACCTAAATTCACTTTCATTTTATTCGAGTGATAAAGACAGGAATTAATGGTAAAGCAAAAGGATTTAGTCATTTACCAAATCTTAATAACGTCAATAGGTTTTAACCAGTCTATATCCTATCATTAAATAAAGTAGGATGAAACTAGACGTTAGAATATTGGTTGTGTTACCATTTGTATTAGAAATCTCTCAATCATCAAACTTAATCGTATCAATACAGCAGATACTTCGCACCGTTTCAAAGAGGGCTCATGAATATCAAACAGTTAATTACTGAAAAAAAAGAAGCCAACAGTTCTGTTACAATTTTGTTATTTGTTAATCCATCCTCCTAGCTTCATGTTTAATAAGTATTCATTCTCAAAGCTCATTAATCATACATTCAAGCGCATAAAGGTTAAAGAATGATATTGCTGTATCTTTGATTTCCAATACTAGAATTAAAAGTAATATCATTTATATTCCTACGTTGTAAATATTTATGTCAAATGTATGAAAAAGAGTACAACAATACCTGAGTCCTATTCACACTTACTACAAAAAATATGAGTAATTATCGCAACTTCATCTTTTGCTTTCAACTTCAAAACTTCTAGCTCTAATTCTACCTTCAAAATTATCGGCGATCAACGCATCAAAATGTCCTGATTGACTCACATGTACAAGAAAATTATCAAACATATCTTTTTGAGTTAAAATGTTTAACAGTTACCTTTGATTTAATTTTGAAAATGTAAAAGAGATTACTCAGGCACCATATGTGGATGACACCATGGTGAGGTATAGACGGAGATGATTTGGGCATTAGATTACCAAACTTTCAACTGGACTCCACAAGACATTAGAAGAGTCGGTGAGAGCAAGGCCTAAATGGCTGAGGGCTATGAAGCGTGAAGTAACAGATGATGAATGGAGAAGTATTGATTTCAAATCTCAAGATAGAGACGACTGGCGAAATCTAACAGAGGCACTTTGCGTCAATAGGCGTAGGAGATGATAATGATGATGATTATTTCTATACTAACCTTCACGGTTATGTACGTCAAAACCCCTTAATTCTATGTTAACTTTCTTATGAGAAATCAAATTCTTTATCAATAAAATGTATTGTCACCTCTATATACATTACCGATAGCAAAGAGCGTATATAAAGTAACAGAAATCAAATAAAATCTCTCTCTCTCTCTCTCTCTCTCTCTCTCTCTCTCTCTCTCTCTCTCTCTCTCTCTCAATAATTTAACCCTTTGGATTTAAGATGTTACCAGAAGAACATAGAATGGGCTCATACCTGATTATGTAAGACTTGTCCAGTTTTAGAATTCCCTGGGAGCTGGAAACGTTCCATTCGGAAAGCTGGAATCGAAGGCTTAACGGAGTCGCTTCATTAATATTATATCTTCTGTCTCGTAAATATTCCTTCGTATATCCCATCTCCCGAACATAACAAACCATAGTTGGATATAAACTGAAAAAAAGAAAAGAAATAAAACAGGATATTAGCAATTATCAAATGCTCTTTTAACACTAAATATAAGCTGAAATGAAACATATATAGGAATTAAGAATATATATATATATATATATATATATGCATATATATATATATATATATATATACATATATATATGTATATATATATATATATATATATTTATATATATATGCATATATATATATATATATATATTTATATATATATAAATATATATATATATATATATATATACATATATATATACATGTATATATATATTTATATATATTTATATATATATATATATATATATATTCATATATATATGTATATATATACATATATATATGTATATATATATATATATATGTATATATATTCATATATATATATATATATTTATATATACTGTATATATATATATATATATATGTGTGTGTGTGTGTGTGTGTGTGTGAGTGTGTGTGTGTGTGTGTGTTATAGAAAGCTCTGAAAACCATCAACCAAATGTTATTGGTTGCAAAATTCGGTAAACCATGGTGAAAGAATAGCCTCGTAAGGATAGTAAATGGGGAAATAAATAAACTATAGGGGAAATAATGATTAATTAAAACAATATATTCTAAAAACAGTGACAACATTAAAACCGATCTTTCATATATAAACTGTAAAATGAGACTTAGCTGACTATTGTTATTCCATGTCAAATTTCACCTGTCACCTGTTACTGTTCTGTAAAGATTGCCTTGCTTTACATTCCTAACATTAAACTAAAGTTAATATTTCTAACAATAGGTTTCGAAACAGATTCAGCATTTTCCACAAAAGGACAAAAAATAATACCTCAATTTTTTATTTCAATTTCTAATCCAAAGCTATTAAGGATAGGACTTTGGGGGAGCCTATAGGTCTATCTGCTGAATCACTAGCAGCCATTACCTGGCTTTCCTTGGTTCTACCTTGGGTGGAGGGGGATTTTGGGTGCTGATCATATGTATATATGGTCAGTCTCTAGAGCATTGTCTTGCTTGATAGGGCAATGTCACTGTCCCTTGCCTCTGCCATTCATGAGCGGCATTTAAACCTTAAATGAAATAATCAGGCAATTCAGATTCAAATTTTAGTATATCATGTACATTTTTTCTACAAATTTTCTTGCACGTGTTTATGATAATCAAGCGGGAATTTGATAATTTAGATAATCTTAGATGAACATATAAACCTATTTCCATTAAACTAAATGTTATCATATTGCTTTTCATTTCTATATTCATTTTCAGACAAAGTTCATCTTAAGTAGTCCTCCGGAGTAAATCTAAGAATAGAGCCAGTTATCTTAATAGTAAGGATTCTTACTTTCTTTTTTCTAGAAATCATAAAAGATTAAGCAGCCTTGATTTAGTAAATGTTATAAACAATGGAACAAAACGAGTAGGAAACATATGTATTGTTTTATATATATATATATATATATATGTATGTATATATATATATATATATACAATATGCACAGTATATATATATATATATATATTTATATATATATATATATATACCGTATGTATATATGTATATATATATATATATATATATTTGTATATATATGGACAGTATATATATATATATATATATGCACAGTATATATATATATATATATATACAAATCTCCCGCCATCACCAATCCGCTGTGACCAGCATGGTGATGAAAATGGCCAAACTCCAGACCCACGCAGTTGACTAGAAACGGCTGCAGTTGTTGTTGTTGTTGCTGTTGTTGTTGTTGTTGCTGTTGTTGTTGTTGTTATTATTATTATAGTTGTTGTTGTTTATGTATCCATGTGTGTAAATACATATATATATATATATATATATATATACATATATATACATATATATATATATATATATATATATATGTATATATTCGAAAGGATATGAATCAGAGAAATAAATGACCCCCCCCCCAAAAAAAAAGGAATACATTTAGCACGAAACTCAGATATTACATAAAAATAATAACCACACATATATTGTACATTAATCGCAATGCCAAATAACACAACTAAAGATAAAACAAAAACTCATGCTTTGTTTGTAACATTAAATAGTTTTAAATGTTATTCCTGTCAAATGGGCTCACACAAGAGAGGAATGCGCGTGTTCCATCAAAAGGTTGACACTTTCCGGACCTAAATTGTCACTAGGAACTGATTGTCAATCAATAATGCTTATGACTTTTATTTGTATAATCAAAGTTGCTAGTATATTTTCATATTATAATTTACATTGCAGTTGTGTTGAGGATTATTTTCGTTGAAATTACTGATATTATTATCATTATGTTTGTGATTTACATTATCTCTATTATCAATTGTATTATTTTTTATCATGTTACCAAAATTCTAATTTCTATCATCATAATTAAGTTTACTTATGATATACAACAACAACAGCAACAACAACAACAATAATAATAATAATAATAATAATAATAATAATAATAATAATAATAAACATCATCATTATCATCACCACCATCATCATCATCATCACCATAATAATAATAATAATAATAATAATAATAATAATAATTTCTCGGAAGTATACCCTCTTGTCCGAGGCATTGATCTTATAGTTGAGCCCTTCCAATGCTCTGATTTTCCTTTTCTCAACAGTACTACATAACGCCAGTAGCTGTGCTATGTTGATCATCTCTAGGGAGGGGAAGAAAAATACATAAAAAAAAATCTACGATTTTACTGAAAATTACTGAAAATATACTTCGTCAAATATGGGGTACAGGCTAGAAGTGGGACGATGTAAGCGTGGCTGGCTCTATTTACACGCGTCAAGATTTTAGTAAAAATTATGAACTATGACCAACATATCACAGCTACTGGCGGTATGCAGTACTATTGAAAAAAGGAAAATTAGCTCAACTACAAAATAAATGCCACCGAGGCAGCTATATTCTTCGATGAAATAATAATAATAATAAAAATAATAATAATAATAATAATAATAATAATAATAATAATAATAATAATAATAATAATTATAATTATATTTATAATCATCATCATCATAATCATTATCAACTTTATTATTATTATTATTATTATTATTATTATTATTATTATTATTATTATTATTATTATTATTATCACTCCAACTAAACCCATTTTAGTTTCTGAAAAAACTTGGGCCGAATTACTTAATAAATGGAGTTTAAGAAGTTGATGACGACGAATTAATTCAATAAAGAACGTCGCTCGTTGCCTACAGTGAATCAATCTGTGCAAACTGTAAGCAATACCCATCTGGAGCGAAAAACTCTCTCACCTCTATCTTTGTCATTAAGGAGCAAATAACAATTCCAAAGTTAATTATTGAAATATGATAATAATAGTGTTTACATTTTCGGTATTATCAAGAGTAAATAAAACAATAGCAGCCATGAATTAATCAGCTAGATAGATAGACAGGAGTAGATAGACAGATAGGGAAGTTTCATTTCAATTCATCTTTCTAATTACCAGACCCAAGAAGGCATCTTTTTCTTGCATATCTAATTATCTGTAGCCCCGAGGAATAGGATTTTTCCATGCAGCGGAATTGGAAGGGTTAACCAAATTCCTTATTTTGGCTGACTCTGCTCATGCATATAAGCAATAACGCAAAAGATTCTGCAAGTTAATTACAGTTATATTTTATAATTTCATTATCATTATCATTTCCTCCTAATCTCTCTTCTTTAAATAAATCAAAGAGACTTAACTGAAATAATGTCTCTATGAGTTGCATATTTTTTGCGCGTTTGAAACTGAACGCTAACATTGAGAATCATCAACACTGACAGAGTTTACCAAAAAAATAAATAGCAAGAAGTTTTTCACAGGAAAATCGGGTTATGTATAAAATAAAGTGTCTTTTCCCATGTATAATATATGACTCCAAAATAACTGATGGTAGAAAAGGAAGGGATTTTATTCTT
>NC_090736.1:29119370-29121870 GCF_036898095.1 Palaemon carinicauda
ATATATATATATATATATGCATATCTATATATATATATATATATATATATATATATATATATATACATATATATATATATATATATATATATATATATATATATTTATATATATATACGCATATACATATATATATATATATATATATATATATACATATCTTTGTATATATATATATATATATATATATATATATATATATATGTATGTGTGTGTGTTTAATTCATAACCCGGTAACATGAAAAGCCACTAATCAAATTGAAATATGAATAGAAAAAAGTATTTTGGTTGTTATAGCTGTGAGCAGAAAATTCAAATGCCAATAAAAGACTTGATAGTTTGTAAATAAAGAAATAGGCTAATGACAATATTAGCACATACAGACTATGAAAAATGGAGTGTTGAATAGTAGCATCATTTGCAAAGGTCAGGAAGTAACCTCTGTAGTCAACAGATAATATAGAGACAAAATGTAGATCAGAATATTGATGATGAAAATAAGATATCGAAACTATCTTGATAGAAGCTAGTGGCAAACGTTGATGGATATATATATATATATATATATATATATATATATATATATATATATAAATATATATATATATATCTATATTTATATATATATATATTTATATATATATGTATATATATATATATATATATATATAAATATATATATATATATATATATATATATATATATATATATATATATAATAGAGAGACAGAGACACACACACACACATATATATATATATATATATATATATATATATATATATGTATATATATATATATATATTTATATATATGTATATATATATATATATATATATATATATATATATATATATATATATATATATATTTTATATATATATATATATATATATATATATTTAACGTATATGCAGTATATATGTATGCATACATACGTATATATAAATACACATATATACATATATACATAGAGTATAAATGAATATATATATATATACATATATATATTTATATATACATACACACATATATACATATATATATATATATATATATATATATATATATATATATATGTATATATATATATATATATATATATATATATATATATATATATATATATATATATATATATATATATATATATATATATATATATATATCCTTTAAGGATATCATAATGTCGCAAATATTACTCACGGAGACTTACATACTGATCCAATCGTCAGAATTTTCAGAATAGCATTTACAATGAAAATACAAATTACTAATCTTACGTCCTTGCTATCTTCCATAGTGCGTCTACCAAATAGTATTCACGAACGTTGATGACGTAATTATTATGACCAGTATACTGTACGTTAGACTATTATTTTCATATCAGATATTTCAAAGGAACCTTGAACATTTAGAGTTATGCATTTTTTTAACCATTGAGAAATATCGATTCCTCTGCTGAGCAGATATTAAATTCTTTATCATTTGATCGGTCCCAATTAAATGGCCATAGGCGGAAAGAATTTATCTAAATGAATGGTAAAAGAGAACAGCTTTTATTTATTATAAATTTACATTCCTTCAGTGTTTTGTTTAGAGATGGTAAATTTATTTATTCATCATTAGAGGAGAGTATTTTGTTCTAACTAATGAATATTGTTTTTCACCAATGAAACCAAATTGATTTGATACAGACATTTGATTGTCAACTCTATGATAGCCTTCCTGAAAAAATATGACGCATTGTATTTGACTGTGGAAAAGGGGAGAATATGTGTAAAATGTTACAGAAGATAACAATTAAAAGAGATCACATAGCAGTAATTACATTCTGTACCTGGTGAAATGGAATTACTCTTGCGCAATATTCATTGAACCTTTGTCCCCAGCGAAATAAAGCAAAGGTACCTTGCTATTTTTTTTCCTATCTTTCTTTATTTATCAATATATCTATATATCTATTCATAAACGACAGAATTTAAGACGATGGTGTGAGAGACGAATCACCATGCATAGTTATTGCATCCAGTAAATCTCCTTTATTAAGTGTAGCCTATAGGGTAATCAGAAAAATTGTAAATCATATTAGCACTGGGTCTGTCACTGCTGCGAACTGGAGAGGGTTCAGTACTCTTTCCTGTTAGCGTCTTGAAATCCTGACGGATTACAGTAGTCTATTGACCGACCCTGCGATCTCCTTCTTCATCCCTAAGGGAAAGGAGAGACAGTGTGACCTCAGGTTTCAATGGTTTTCCAGCCATTGAAACCTTTGAGCTGGAGAGAGTCGAGACTTCTTGAAGTTGATTTTGCATCCCCGATGTTACAGGAACTGGGTTACTTCTTTGGATGCTGGCAAACCAGCCGCTTCGGATGCTGCCCACACTAACCATTCGTCCAGGTACTTTGTTACCTGAACAGTTTCTAGGCATGGTTATTGCACGACTGCGTCCGCCAATTTCATGAAGGTACTTGGGACTGTGCTTAGTCCGAAGAGTAT
>NC_090736.1:29126870-29131870 GCF_036898095.1 Palaemon carinicauda
ACGTTTGGGTAATTTCCGTTTTAAAAAGTGAATTCCAGTGTTTTATTTTTTTAAGAAAATGCGATAAAGTCTTAATACACTAAAAGCATCGTTTATAAACATTATTGACATTGATAAATAATCCTTTGTACCCTTTGACGTGAATAAATATTTATCACTTTCATAGAAAAGAGAAATTCAGACAAAACAGAAGTCTAGTCTCTAACCATGCCACTCTATGCGTTTGATTTCACATCTGCAGAATAGAGAGAGAGAGAGAGAGAGAGAGAGAGAGAGAGAGAGAGAGAGAGAGAGAGAGAGAGAGAGAGAGAGAGAGAGAGAACAATTGCAACAAGAATGACAATACAGAACTCGTAAGGAAGACAAAATTTAAGGAGGCAGAAAGCAGAGGTAAATGGGGTATGCGTGATAGGATGATTGTCGAGGTGGAAGCAAGATAAAAAGACTGCCATAACAATGGCAAAACGCGGAAAGATTCCTAACCCCTACCCTCAACCCCATGAAAGCAGAGATCAAAGTTGGCAGCAGGAGGAGTAGGCCATTGGGGAGGGGGAGGGGGAGGAGGGACGTGCATGCAGCATACGATTCGGCCAAAAACAGAGTAATGCTATGTCATGGGGAACCGGATAACAAGATGGTGGGAGGAATTGCGACCAGTGAAAACATGAAAGCGAACTAAGGTTAAATCAGATGGAAAGGAAGAAAGGCGATGTTGAGGGGGAGTTATTTGCTTCAACGCCAACGACCGACACAGACAGGTCCTGGATTTTACGATTCATAAATAAGCGGGGAATGGGCGCGAAAATTGCAGAAAACGTTCCGGTGAAGGATTTCGCGGAAGTGAAGTGTCAACCGTAGGGCAAGGGGGAAAAGAGGCGACTATAATCTTGACTTGACATCATTGTTGGCTTTGTTTGATATTTACCATTCATTAATTTTTAAAGGACAACTATATTTCTGAGCTTTTTGACTTTCATTTCTTAATTGTTTTTAGAATGATTTACTTTTTTGGAGGAATCGTAGACGATATCTAGGAATATCCTTACCATCATAAGCACATTTATCAAATGATCAATTATTGCAGTTTTGTATTTTCTGAATATTTATTTGATATCCTAAAGATAACTTTTAATTTATTAATGGCAGCAAATGTTAGAATAAATATTTGATTTGTTAAATTTCTTAAGTCTCCATATGAATTCAATGTTAAAATCTAGAAGAGCTGGGAATACCAAATACCCTGAAAAACAAAAGCAATGATATTGACTTTCTTGATTAAATTGACACTTCAAATACTAGGTGATAGACTTCATAGTGCTTTATCATAATACACCCCATATAATTTGATATAATAATAGTGTATATGCACTAAATCATTGTATTAAATATTTACGGTGATTTTTTTTTTTAATAAAATTAAGGTTCTCTCCCTGATATTCTAAAAATCAGATGGTTGTTTTATAGTATAATCAACACAAAACTAACATCATTTTGTTTTGTCCAATACTGCAACAAAACAAAACTTTCAACTTTTAATTATATACTGTTTTAAGGATGAAAGCATTTACGTTCATAACATCATCATCCTCTCCTACGCCTATTGACGCAAAGGGCCACGCTTAGAGCTTTTAAATCAATACTCCATTCATCATTACCTACTTAACGCTTTTTAGTCTTCAATCATGTAGGCCTGGGTCTTCCATCACTTCTAGTGCCTTGTGGAGCCCAGTTGAAAGTTTGGTGAACTAACCATCTCCATCTAACCTTCACCTCACTTTAATTTTCATTTCTAATCCTGTCCTGCCATTTAACTCTTGAAATTCTTCTGAGGATTTTGTTCTCAAATCTACAAAATCTGTTGGATATTGTTTCATTGTCATACCATGACTCGAGTCTATACAGTAACACCAATCTCAATAAACTGATGTATAGTCTATACCGATATATAGTTAATATAGTAAATAAGGAAATGATATGGAACAAAAACTTAGAAAAAATCTGTTTTCTTGATTAACAGAGAACGGTACACTGGAAATTACCGTAGAAAGATCTTATTTAGGAATATTAGCATCTCAACTTTATACTTTCATTCTACTTTTGACATAATTTGTCTAGAACAACTAATTCTCCACTATCTATTCAGACTTGATACTCATGGTCATTATGATTCAATATAGACTAAAGTATTTTCATGTGTATTCACTACTTCCTAAACACATTTCCAACAAACCATATCTTCAAACAAAAGAAAGACATCAGGCAAACTTATGATGTGTGACTATCCTCGCAGAAGTATTTTCCAGCCTATGCCAAGTTTTATTTGCGATAAGTTTTCTTGAGAATAAAACAGCTGTTCACTATCCTTAAAATCCCAGTTGCAGTGTACTTGGTAAAACCACGAGAGAGGTCATTAGAAACTCGTTAAGTTTTCTGCCGCAGATGAGGTTTTGGGTAAGTAAAAGAGGAAAAATTCTCTTGACTACACTTTTGCTTCTTGGGTATTTTCTGTTTGTCTGACCAGGAGTTTACTTATTCTAATATTATTTGCACTTTATCGAGCTATTTATTATGAGCTTGAGAAATACCCAGAAAGTCAAAATTGCATATGAAGGTAACACATATGTGCATTTTAACATTGATATACAAAATCAGTTGAAACTATATATTATTTGAAATACATATCTATCACAATTATTACTCTCTATATTCATATTCTGAATCTGATAGATTTAATTGTCGTCAGTTTAAAGGTTTAAAGGTTACTCATGAATGGCAGAGGCAAGGGAGAGTGACATTGCCCTGTCGAGCGGGACAGAGCCCTAGAGACAGATCATATTTACATATGATCAGCACCGAAGCCCCCTATCCAGCCAAGCTAGGCTTTGGAGGACCACCATGCAATGGCGGCTGAAGACTCAGCAGATAGACCTATAGATTCCCCCAAAGCCCCCATCCTTAGCTCACAAGGATGGTGAGGTTGCACTGACTAGATAAACTAACTAGTTTGAGCGAAACTCGAATCCCTGTGTGGCGTTCACCAGCCAGGGACTTTACCACATCGACCACCACAGCCGTAAAGGTAAATATATATATATATATATATATATATATATATATATATATATATATATATATATATATATATATATATATATATATATATAATGTGTGTGTGAGTGCGTGTGTGTGGATGCAAAATTTACCACTCATATATAAAATCAGTCGAACTATATATTAATTGGAACTTATACATATCACAATAATTAATCTTTATAATTGTATATATTCCTAATCTGGTGCATTTATTTAATATTATAAACTATGTACTATTACTTTATCAGCATATTTTTTATTTCATCCATTCAAGGCTTTTACTCCCTGAGAAATGTATTTCAAGATAAAGCGTTTGAATAAAAGCATACCATTAAACTACCAATTCGCATTCTTGATAACATCCTCCGAAAATTTGCATATTTGATAACATCCTCCAACAATTTTCATATCTGATAACATCCTCCAACAATTTGTTTATCTGATAGGATCCTCCAAAAAAATTGTATATTTGATAACATCTTCCAACAATTTGTTTGTATCATAACATCCTCGAAAAAATTGCATATTTGATAACATCTTCCAATAATTTGCTTGTCTCATAACATCCTCCAACAATTTGCATATTAGATAACATCCTCCAACAATTTGCATACTTAACATTTTTCAACAATTTACATATTTGATAACATCCTTCAACAATTTGCATATTTGATAACATCCTCCACCAATTTGCATATTTGATACATCCTCCAGCAATTTGCATATTTGGTAACATCCTTCAAATATTTTCATATGTTATAAGATCCAAATATTTTCATATTTGATAACATCTTCCGACAATTTGTATATTTGGTAACATCCTCCAACAATTTGTACATTTCATAACATCCTCCAAAAGAAATTTCATATTTGTTAACATCCTCAAACAATTTTCATATCTGATAACATCCTCCAACAATTTGCATATTTGATAACATCCTCCAACCATTTTACATATTTGATAACATCCTCCAACAATTTGTATATTTCATAACCTTCTCCAAAACAATTTGCCTATTTGTTACCATTCTCCAAATATTTTCATATCTGATAACATCCTCCAACAATTTTCATTTGATAACATCCTCCAATAATTTGCATATTTGATAACATCCTCCAACTATTTTCATTTGATACCATCCTCCAACAATTTGCATATTTGATAACATCCTCCAAAAATTTTCATTTGTGAACATCCTCCAACAATTTTCATATTTGATAACATCCTCCAACAATTTTCATTTGATATCATCCTCCAAAAATTTTCATTTGATATCATCCTCCAACAATTCTCATATTTGATAACATCCTCCAACAATTTTCATTCGATATCATCCTCCAACAATTTGCATATTTGATAACATCCTCCATCAATACTTACACGAATTTATTCCACCAGTTTCAAGAACACATTCAAACGAAAAATTGAATTAAAGATAAGCGAATTATTTTCAAATTAATCTTGGGTGATAAAAGTTAAAAAAAAAAAAAAAACATATGGGTAAAAGCTAAGAAAGGAAATACTTTAATGTATTAGTTCATCGTAATTTTGTCTTTTTGGTAATAAATGAACACGACATATAATAAATTATCTTTATAACATGAAATTACAAAAGCAAAATTTAAAACGAATAGTGCCAAGCGACAGTTTGCTGTTTAATGAACTATGTTTATAGCATATTTATCTTTTATGTATTTGATTTATGATTCAAATTAAGGATAACAATAGCAATAAGGTGATAAGTTGTCTTAGATTCTTATATACATAATATATATATGTATATATATATATATATATATATATATATATATATATATATATATATATATATATATATATATATATATATATATATATATATATATATATATATATCAATATGTATATATATATATATATATATATA
>NC_090736.1:29149370-29171870 GCF_036898095.1 Palaemon carinicauda
ACTGTAATCAAGTGCCCGAATTAGCACAACTATGTGGTGTTGGATGTGGGCTTTGGACCGGATGAATTACTCTAGCTATATGGGCGCTTAACAAGCGAAAAACGCATCACTATCCGCAGAGGCGGATTTAGGTTGTGCGGGGCCCTAGGCCCGGTGACCTTACCGGGCTCTCAAATCAGTGTACGAGCGAAGCGTTAAAATAAATTAGCTTTTTAAACAATATTAAATTTATTGAAATTTAACCAAATTACCATTTCACAGTTGAACATTACCCATATGATTTTTTGAAGCTCAACAATAAAAAATAACTATAATAATATACCATTAACTAAAGAGATAAGCGTTGAAATAAATTGTCTTTTTAAACAATATTCAATTTATTGATAATTATCCAAGTGACCATTTTACAGTTGAACATTAAACATTTGTTTTTTTGACGCATAACAAAAAAATTACTATAATAATACACCATTAACTAAGGAGATCCCCAACTATAATGATGCACCATTGAAAAATAGTAACTTCAATAATACACCATAAACAAAAGAAAATACCGTTTGACTGAAGTGAGTGGCAAAATGGCAAAATGAGTGGGTTTTGTTTATTGCATGCAATTTGCACGGTACACTCAACTATTTCTTATTATAAAAATGATTTTTTTTCGAGCCTTCTTACTTGCAAACTGTTTGATGACATCAGTAAAATCTAGCACCCTTAATTTTTCATGCTCAATGCTCAACAGGGTGAGTGAAGATAAGCGGTTCTGCCCCATGGTGTTTCTTAGATAATTCTTTAGTTTTTTCAGCTTGGAGAATGATCGCTCCCCAGTGCAGTTTGTGACAAACATGCAGAGATAGAGTCGTAATACAATTTCAACATTAGCAAATGTTTCAACCATGTCATGTCTGTGAATTAACTTATACATTTCTTGTTCTGGACTTTGTCTTTGTGCAGCTTTTACACCACCTAATGAAGGAGCACTTTCAGATGAACCTCTTGGAATGGATTTCATGAGGTGTGCAAACTGCAAAAGCTCCGACTCCAATCCCGCGTCCAAGTCATTAGGATATGAAGACACAAGCTTTTCAGCAGCTGCTTTAAGTTCAGTGTTTGTTTTGTTTGAGATTTCTGATAAAAACACAAATTTATCTCCAAGGTCGCTGTAAGCTGCAAGACGTTGTGTTAGGGCAGCATAGAGCTTGTCAATGATTGGCAAGAAAGCAGTCACTCTAAACATGTCTCTACCTGTCAGCGTAACATCCTTCACCGAGTCTAGTTCATCGTGGTGACGCTTGCGCTTTCTACTGCCTGTCGGCGTAGTATGCAACTTTACCAGTCATGTCACTGGGATAACACTTAGCCATAGCTTTTGCTTCAAAATCATTGAACTGGGATCTCAGGTCTTTAACAAACTGGCGACCAACCAGAAAGCAAGAGATGCATACACCCGAAGGCCTAGTTAACGGCACATCATCGATGATAGAAATAAAAATATTAGAAGAAACATTGATGAGGCAAAAAAATTAACATGGAAAAACTAAAACGTTGAGGCACTAGAGAGAAAAAAAGCATTAACGTGTTTTTTGAAAGTATAACAATCATTTGACTTGACGACATCATTAGGGAGTGTGTTCCAAACACAGATGAGGGGATGAAGCAACGAGAAAACTGAGACGTGTTCGACAGTAAGAGAGGTGGAACCTTTTTTTGTAACTGATGTTTGACAAGTTGGTCTTTTCCTGTTTTTGTCGACAGGCAAATAGAAAAGGTCTCAATCAATGAAATTCACACCTGAGCAGAAATGAGCCGGAAGCTACGTCAAGAAGTCAGATGAGACCACTCCGCTCAGAAAACAATGAGAGTGAACACTTCAGGCAGAAAGAGCAAACTGATAAAAAAAGCATGCTAGCACAAAATAAAGAACACAGATGAGAGTATTCGTGAAAATAGTTGCACAAGATTTATCATGAGTCATTAATGCATACATGTAAGCATGTGCATACAGGGTTCAACAGCCAATCAGAGTGCAGACTGAACGTTAGTAATCGCGCCACGTGGACCCAACAAGAAGTAAAGAAAAGTCCACTGGTCCACACACAATGAACATTATTTACACAATTTATATGATAGATTGACAGAAAACCAAGCTTGCATTATTGCATCAACTTGCGAATTCGAAATGTTACTTGCAAGCAAACTGTATGAAATTCAAAGTCATTGAACCGATGAAGTGAATATAACTCACTTTCATGCATACTAAACGCCACATTCATTGCACAGCTCAAATGCTGCGAATTGCCAAATTGCAAATGCCCAATTGGCCAAATAGCAAATGTTGTAATTGCCTGTGTAGATGTTATTTCGCAGAAATTCATTGACACAAACGTGGAGAAATTTTTTTCCATTAATTATAAAGTGCCCACCCCGAATTATGAATAAAATCTCGCGGGGCCTCACAGGCGCGGGGCCCTAGGCCATGGCCTACTCGCCCCCCCCCCCCCCCCCTAAATCCGCCGCTGACTATCCGTGAAGCTCTAGTTCGGAGAGTTCGAGCAATAGCCATCCATACCAGCTCCTCTGCCTATCAAGTTAGTAGTTGAAACATAATTTCTTTAGCTGATTGTCCTTTTAATCACTAAATCAGACAGCTGAGGAGCGATATCCTTGAATTCCTAGATATTTTCTCTTATTCTTCAGATTTTATTTTTTGAGCTCCTTCCTCTATCCCTTGACATATCTTGTTAGGTATTTATTCTTAAACATTTTTGTACCCCCGTTTCATTCTTTATCATTTGTGGTCCTCTCTTTCATTCTTTAATCGTATATTTATCAAAAATTCTCATTATTTCCAAAATGAATGGCCTTCCCCTCCGGTGCTCGTTTTAGACCGTCAATATTAGTTCCTAGCTTCTCACTATCCCAGAAAAGAAATCTCTCTCGAGCGGGAGCATGAAACACCTTCACTGTACCATTCCAACCTGGAACTATTTGATATTTGCGTGAAGCCAAGACAAGATATTCATTAGCTGGATTCAGAGATAGGACATTTGGGGCACTGTATTCCATTTCCCTTACTCTTCGATATTACAATATCCATAAAAAACTTGCATTGTGAAGCATGCTTCCATGAATAAGTGGTGTCACTCAGACTTTCTTCATACAATTTATATCTCATTCCTTTATCACTATTCCAGTTACTAAAATATTTTGGTTAATTTAAAAAAAAAAAAAAAAAAAAAAAAAAACGGAAAATCTTTCTACAGAGCACTTAAGGTATATGGAGGACTACAAAATATAATGATCTGACTATATCGAGCCAGAAAAAAACCCCTGACATGAAATGACGTGTCTGAGCCTTAATCCTACAGTACACTACTATGAGATTCCGGGCCTCTGTAACACAGTTTTTTGGACTTTGCTCCTTATCAAAGCATCGAATGTAGCTGAAAGTTGACATATGTATATTTTACAACCACACACAAATTTTGTCAGCATTATCAATAACCTAAACTCGATAGTTTAAATTTTTATAGAGTAAAAATGATCTAGCCGACGCCATGGCCAGTGATAACGAGCCAAGAGTCGAAAACATTCATTACGTAAGCAATGTAAACATCTTTTGACAAAATTTTGCCCCGCCCATCCACCAGACATCCATTCACCTTCTTCCATCGGCTCTGAAACCCATAACAGTCAAGAATGGCTAACAGGATTTGGAATTGCCCCCGTGGCTGCAAAACTGCATTTGTCTTACGACTTGCAACATTATACAGTCAAGAAAAAGCCCGTGGCCATATTTACTATAGCCTGAATAGGTAATTATTCAGTTTCTAGTTTAAATCCAATGTTTATGGTCTGATTTGTATTTAGCGTAACATGCTTATAGTACTTGTGATGTCATTCAGGCTTTTGAACATTTCCATTAACTATTCACTATGCCACCACGAGAGAAAGAAAGAGAGAGATTGTATGTAAACAGTCTTTATATAACTATTTTTGTTAAAATATTTTTTGTGCTAAAATCTCCATCAGACCAACGGATCATCCGATATAATTTTTGTTCTTCTTCTTAGGCCATGCGACCGTGTTGGCTATGTTTTGGGCATGACTGCATTTTGTAAATAAATCATGAATAGTTTTAGGAGTTTTATTTGTACATCTAATGGGAATTTATAGAAGTAAAGTGAACATAATTCATTTATCCTTTAAAATAATTACTACATGTAGCCAAACAAATAGTAGTAACGAGGATAATGCAATGAAGGAATGATACCATACTTTATCTTTAGCTTCAACATCGGCAATAACATACCCAGTTGCCATAATTTGTCCGCTTAATGAAATAACCTATCATCTAATGTTAAACTTAATTTCTGAGGAGGCCATGGCTTATTGCACAGTGAAAAAACATGACAAAGACTTTATGAATGGCGGAACGATACATAAATGTGGGTGGGGTATCTGTGCTAGCCTAGTAATACTACTGTAGCAGTATAGCCGCAACAGTAGTATACATGAATTAAACGTTTAGGCCAACTGCTGGGATCCTTGAGGATCATTTAGCACTTCTTACAACTACTCGAGAAATGAGTTTTTATAGCCAGAATTTAAATTTTCTGATCCAACAATGTCCATGATAGCCTTCAGTGTTATCCTGAATTATAACGAGGCCAAAGTGGGTGGAGCCTCTTGAAGTCATCATTCTGACGATAATTATTGGTGAAGGTTTTTTTTACAGTAAATAGGTAGGTAGATAGACAATGAATAAAAATTGCTTGACATTGGATATATCAGTTATCAAATCAAGCTGGTCTACTACGTTTTTGAAAATTACCAACTATTTCATACACTTTGTCAATCTGATTGTGACCTATAAAGTAGACTGTAATTTCTTAGGAAACTTATTTTGGGAGTTAGACAAATAATCGAAGTGTTTTTGTATTTATTAACATATTTTGTTCGTTTGTTCATTATGACAATTCTCAGTGGATAGGTTTCAGAGTTCATAAAGGTGTACTGCTTTGCTTTTATTTACACTTTTGTGTTATTGTTGGCAGAGGTATAGCCTTCGTTACGTATAACCAATCATCGATCGAGAAAGAGAGAAGAAATGCCGTCATAAGTTACGTAACGAGTGCGTTCGAAACCTTTTCTCTGAGTAAGTTGGCCCGTCTTCAAAAATCGTCACTTTTACTTAATGAAGTACCAAATTTATTCAACCTACGTAATGCAGAATATAGTCAAAATTTATGTGTAGATATAATGTGCATTCTGAATAAGCGTTATATTTATGAAATTCATAGAAAAAAAGTTATTGCGAAAAAACCATGTTACAGAGGCCCTGAATCTCATAGTAGAAACAGATACATTAGTTGTTATGTGGGTAGTATACTGAGATCTAAATTCAGGAAAGTAGCACCATCTGCATATGCAAAGAGCTTGCTCTCTAGGCCAACCACATTAAAAAAAAAATCAGATCATATGGCAGTGAGGGAAATTGGGCGGTAATTAGCAAGCTTGAGCTACCTCAAACACACTCCCCAATTCTACAACAGGCATAATAAATTATATATATATATATATATATATATATATATATATATATATATATATATATATATATATATGTATATATATATATATCTGTATATATATATATATATATATATATATATATATATATATATATATATATATATATATATATATAAACACACACACACACACACACATATATATATATATATATATATATAAACACACACACATATATATATATATATATATATATATATATATATATATATATATATATATATATATATATATATATACACATATATATATATATATATATATATATATATATATATATATATATATATATATATACATATATATATATATATATATATATATATATATATATATATATATATATATATATATATATATATATATATATGTCTGTGCTCATGTGAAGGTACCTGTTCTTACTCTTCCCGCAAGCTAACTTTTGTTTTGACGTCCCGATTGCGTATTAATCTTTTAGGGGTTCTGATGAAGGGCAACGAATTCTTTCCTCGGAGCATTCGTTTGACCAGTTCCTCACATCCTGCCGTTTTGCTTCTTGGTCGAATTTCTTTTGACGAACATCTTGTTGGCGTTTCATGACGGCGGAATCCAATTGAACCATTGATCTCTTTGTAATTAAAATGTCCTTTTGATAACGACCGTAAGAGGTCTAGTGTCTCAAATTGACTCTCCTGATGATGGTGATTTAGATTGACCCGTCTATATACAAGGCGGACCACGGGCCATTGTGTTGGCAGCCAGTAAGGGGAACGGAGCGTTGGTTGTATCTTTTGAAAGCTGTTACTTATGTTGGATGACATGAACACTGACGACAGACAGATGATGATGAGGCTGACGCAAAATGACGACCGTAGCTGGAGCCCGAAGTTCAAATCCGGGGCACCGTAAGCATAAAATCTTCGATCCCAAACTCGTTCCTTCGTCGGTCCTAGATAATCATTTTTCTTATAAGAGCGTGCTTTACAGGAAGACGTCCAATTGGAATGTCTCTCCTTAAAAGTTCTTCCTTTTAGAGGGAAAACAAATTACTTCAGATTGAAGATTTCTATCTTACTCTGATCCTTCAATATTCTCTACATCTGTGCAGTTTCCGCCTTATTCTGCGCAATCTTTATTTTTGATTCTTCAACATTATGGACTTGAATTTCTCATCTCAAATCCGCACAATCGTAAGGTGATCAACAAATAATAATTAGTTCTCCTTATCTGATTCTTTATTTCTTCTCTCCCATTCTCCTTCCTGTCTCCCTCTTCTTCCTGTATTTTCTGTCCGAATCCTTTCAAATAAATCCATTATTAGTCTTGAAGATTCGTGTTTAGCTTTTTATAACTGCCTTCCTGATTCCACTTGTGGTTGATTCCTTTTTGACGATGTATTTTGGTTTCCTTGGAAAATCGCAGACTCAATCATTCTCTTAACTTTCGCCAAAGCATTTTCTGCATTGCCCAAATCTTGTTTCCTTTTTAATGGCCTCAGAGGCAAGTCAATGACAAAATCTTGCAAATTTGGGTTGATAAATAAAACGATTAAAACAATCTTTTTACCTTTTCTAACATTCTAGCTCAAGACGAATGGAAATTTGAAGCCGATATGGAAATGCACCGATATTCCATATTTCTCCTAACAGGTAGACTAACAATATTTTGGAGCTCTTTTCTATTGATGACGAAACAAATTGGAGTCGAACAACGAGTTGGGAAAATTTTGAAGACTCTTCCGGATGGGAGCCTTTTACGAGTTTCCATAAGGAAAACGTCCAATTGGAGTCCCTCTCCTTAGAAGTCCTTCCTTTTTTAGAGAGAAAAAAAATACTTCAGATTAAACAATTATCGATCTTTCTCTGGTCCTTCAATATTCTCTACTTCTGTGCAGTTTCCGCCTTATTCTGCACAATCTTTATTTTTGGATCTTCAACATTAGGGACTTTACTTTCTCATCTCAAATCCACCTTAGCGTAAACTGATCAACAAATAATAACTACTTCTCCTTTTCGGATTCTTTATTTCTTCTCTCCCGGTCTCGTTCCTGTCTCCTTCTTCTTACTGTATTTTCTGTCTGAATACTTACAAACAAATCAGTTATTAGTCTAAGATATTCTTGTTTTGCTCTTCATGACTGCCTTCCTGATTCCACTTGTCGTTGATCCCTTTATGACGAGGTATTTTGGTTTTCTTTCAAAGTCGAACACTCAACCATTCTCTTAACTTTCACCAAAGCATTTTCTGCAAAACCCAAATCTTGTTTCCTTTTTAATAGCCTCATGGTAAGTCGGTGATAAAAGCTTGCTAATTTGGGTTGGTCAATAAAAGAGTCACAGCAATCTCTTTACGTTTTCTAACATTTCTCCTTGAGACGAATGAAAATTTAAAGCCTATTTGAAAATGCACTAGTATTCCATATTTCTCCAAACAGAGAGACTAAGAATCTTTTGGAGCTCTGACAGAAAAGCATTCAACTTTCCTATTAATAACTAAAGACAAATTGACTTTATGAAGATTTTTGGAGTCTGTTAGCCATTTCCAATAGGTCTTCATGTTTTTTTAAAAGTAAGCTAGATAAAGGAACTATATATTGTTAGCTCAGCGGGGGCTGCCCGCTTCCCGCTAGCCCGCAGGGCCTCCCCCCTTCCCACTGGCACGGCAGATCTCCCCCCTTCCCGCTGGGCGGGTGGGGGTCTCCTCCCCTCTTCCTGCTGGGCGGGCGGGGTTCTCCCCCTCCCGCGGGCCGGGCAGGGCTCCCCCCTTCCTGCTGGCCGGGCGCGGCTCCCCCCTTCCCGCTGGCCGGGCGGGGCTCCCCCCTTCCCGCTGGCCGGGAGGGGCTTCTTCCTCGCTGGCAGGGCGAGCGAGGCTCCCCCCTTCCTGCTGGCAGGGTGGGGCTCCCCCATTTCCACTGGCTGGGCGGGGCTCCCCCCTTCCCGCTGGCCAGGCGGGGCTCCCCCCTTCCCACTAGCGGGGCGGGGCTCCCCCGTTCCCCCTGGCAGGGCGGGTCCTGCTGGCTGGGCGGGGCTCCCCCCTTCCCGCTGGCAGGGCTGCTTCTCCTTTCCCGCTGGTAGGGCGAGGCTCCCCCCTTCCTGCTGGCAGGACGGGGCTTCCCCCTTCCCGGTGGCAGGGTTGATGTCCCCCCTTCCTGGTGGCAGGGCGGGGCTCCCCCTTCCCGCTGGCAGGGCGGGGCTCCCCCCTTCCCGCTGGTAGGGCAGTGCTCCCCTTCTGCTGGCAGGGTGGGGATCCCCCTTTCCTCTGCCATGGTGGGGCTCCCCCCTTCTCGGTGGCAGGTCAGGGCTCCCCCCTTATTGCTGGCAGGAGGGGGGGATCCCACCTTCCCGCTGGCAGGGCGGGGCTCCCCCCCATTCTCGCTGGCAGGGTGGTGCTCCCCCCTTCCTGCTGGGAGGGCGGGGGTTCCCACCTTCCCGTGGCTAGGGCAAGTCTCCCCCTTTCCCGCTGGCAGGGCTCCCCCCTTCCTACTGGCAGGGCAGGCCCCCCCCCGCATTCTGCTGGTAGGCTGAGGTTCCCCCTTCTCGCTGGCAGGGCAGGGCTCCTCCGTTCCTACTGTTACGGCGGGGATCCTCTTAAAATATCTAAAAAATACTGTGATTATCTTTTAGATACATTAATGTCTGGATTCTCTTAACAACTTCAGGATCAGAGCTATCAGGCTTGAAGTGTGCGGGCTTACACAATCTACGTTTTATCCTGGAGAGTAACCTTGGTAGAAGAGAACGGCACGCAAAGTTGTCCACCAAAAATCACACGCCTGTACCTCCATCAAGTAAAAAAGAAAAGATTAATGACAAGGGAGGCCACCGCCGCAAGCGATGGCCTACTTAGACATTTTTTTTGGCCACTGACAACTGTTCGGACAGTTCTTAACAGAAGCCACAAATCTGGAATGGTAGTAGCATAACTGTAACCATGGGTGTCAGTAAGAGGCTGCAGAGGTTTTTTCTTTAGGGCGTGAACTAGTGGTGGTATATGAGAATGATGGGCAGCTTTGTCACGGCTCTTGCATGTTAAGTGGTGGGTGTCTGTGTCCTCCTAATGCATTCATGTCAGCTTCGGTTGATGTTGAATGGTTGTCCTCTTCATCAGGAGTGGAGGCGTTAACGGAGTTCATGAAGGTGATGATGTGGCTGTCCATAAGGGTGTCAACTTTGGTCATCAGGTTCTTCATAGCAAAATGTCGACATTGGGTATGGCAGCGCTTACAGGATTGGGTAGGCACTGTAACCAAGGCAGGAAGTATGTTCACTTCTCGAGGAGAGCCGAATGCGATGTGTTGAAGGCGAGCGATACTGGTCCTTTTCCTGAGAGCGAGGTCTCTCAATGGTTGTTGAGAGATCTGAAAATGTTTTGCTATACAGGTTGCTGGGAATGTGGAGTACTGCTCAAAGAGATATGTTTTGAGGGGCGTCAAAGGATACTGGGGTATCCCCTTGGTTATAAGCAAATCTGAGATTTTCGGGAAAGTGTCCACGGGGATCACCACGAGAACATGGTCAACTTTGGTGCTGATCGAGTCATGCCCTTGATACAAAACTTAACTTCGTCACACTGGAACCCGGCGAACGTCTCTCTGCTCATGAAGGGCAGCAACTATATTGAGGCAATGTGTGTCAAATGGTCCGGTTCAGTGGGCTCCATTGTAACAAGTATGGCACAGCAGTGTGGGTGAAGGCAGGAAGGAGTTGGTCACTCTTGTGGTAACCAATTGTAGCGAGTGGGCTGTTAGGTTGTAACTGAGAGGCGAAGTTAATGCAACAGGCCTTATTTCAACAGATGGCGAGTTCATATACAAGATGATTCGGACAAGAATGTCACAAAAAATTCAAACAAACTTATTCATGAAGAGCCAGGCTCAAACACATATACAAAAGAAAAAAAATACCATTACAGTTTACGAGCGTATATGAAACAAAAGCTGTACAATTTTTATATATACATATATATATATATATATATGTGTGTGTGTGTGTGTGTTATATATATATATATATATACATATATATATATATATATATATAAATATATATATATATATATATATACATACATATATATATATATATATACATACATATATATATATATATATTTATATATATATATATATATATTATACATATATATTTATATATATATATATATATATTATACATATATATATATATATATATATATACATATATATATATATATATATATAAAGTTTTTCATAAAACAATAAGAAAAATACTATCTAAGAGCAAATTGAGCTCTGATGAAGCTTGAAAAATTTATTTGCATTGATTAAATAGAAATTTCGATTTATTCATTGCTGCAATTCTGTTATTCTAAAAATAATTTAGTTTCACAATTATTATTATTATTATTATTATTATTATTATTATTATTATTATATTATTATTATTATTATTATTATTATTATCACTTTTGTCATCATTATTATTAACAACATGATGTATTTAATGCTCCTCCAGGAATTATCTTTGACACAACAATATTTTGCAATCAATGGTTACGTAACTTGATCTGTTAGAGAGTATCATACGCAATAAATTAGCACTTCCCCATTTGTTATTGATGCATTCTATTTTATCATTACAATTGTTATAATTATTATTCTCAAATCTGTCACTCATTATCATCATCACCATCTCCTCATACGCCTATTGACGCAAAGACCCTCTGTTAGATTTCGCCAGTCGTCTCTATCTTGATCATTTAAATCAAAACATCTTCATTCATCATATCATACATCACGTTTCATAGTACTCAGCCATGTAGGCCTGGGACTTCCAACTCTTCTAGTGCCTTTTGGAGCCCAGTTGAAAGTTTAATGAACTAATTTTTGAAGAGAAAAGTAAAGAAGGAAATGGCAACCGAAAGTTAAAACATGGCGCATCAGAAATCGTAATCAGAAAATTATACACGCATCGGTAAAGGAATAAATAAGGGAGAGAATATAAGCGAGAACAAAGGAATAAGAAGTCAAATAGGGCCCCCACGGATAGGGCAAAGAGAGGTCTCTTCGTATGTGCGTCATCCGCGGATTTCTCCCTAAACTTTGAGCCCTAATACATATCCCCCTTTGATTCAGGAACTTCGCTGCAGCGTGGAAAATAGCTTGAGATTGAAGTTTGCAGAAGTTGGGAAACGCTTCAAGGCTCTACCATCTTCATTAACTCCGATTCTAACTCGGGCAACGAGCTTCCTTTGTTTTCAGAGTGTTTTGAACTTCGTTTCTCAGTTTGGAATTGAGGGGTAAGTGTTTTTTCAATATTCATTAGTGAAAGTTTTATTTCTTTTATTAGACTGAAACTGCTTTGTATGCGTTAAGTAAATATGGCAATTGCTTCGATATATCGTGATACTCAGAATATGTGTTTACGTTATTTTGATGTCAATACGAAAAAATAGACAATTTATGACTGTTTCCCGAATTACGTTGATAAGTGATATGCAATATTTGTATGATATATGTATACATACATACATATATATATATATATATATATCTATATATAAAAATGTATATATATATATATATACACACACACACACACACACATATAATATATATATATATATATATACATATATATATATATATATATATATCAATGTTATATAATACAAAATAGTTGCTATGTTGTAAATCCTTCACCAACGTATTATCAACATGTCATATGAAAGATTTTATAGATTCTAATTGCTTTTCATATGCACGCATTTTTTGTTGCTAATCTGTAAAACAAACCACAAAGACATGCTAATATTTCGTTAGAGATACTTAGAGTAAGGGAAGAGAATTTCCTAATGTTCCTGGTCTTCAAAGCATTTGCTGTGAACATGGAAAAACTAATTAGCAGTCTCGTCAAAGAAAGGAAAAGTGTATTTTCTTCTATAAAGGAGTTATTAATTATAACAATTACTAATGGTTTAGTTCTCTTGCATAACGGAAACTTGAAGCTTACGATCAACGCGAATTTCCAATCGGAGAGAAATTAGAATAGAAGGTTATCTCAGTTCATATGGAAAAACGAAAAAATATATAATCTGTAAAATGACAATGATATCAACTATAAGAGAGATTACTCGAGTGCCAAATGTGGATGAGATCAAGATGAGGGATGGATGGAGATGGCTTTGGCCTGCTCTTCCCACTCCCCAGGAGAGTTTACTTCATCAAACTTTCAACTGGACTCCACAAAGGTCCTAGAAGAGTTGGAAGACCCAGACCTACATGGCAGAGGACTCTGAAGCGTGAATTGGGAGATGATGGATGGAGAAGCATTGATTTAAAAGCTCAAGATAGAGACGACTGACGGAATCTAACAGAGGCCCATTGCGTCAATAGGCGTGGGAGAAGATGGTGATGATGATGATATCAAATGTTGAATGAAAATCATTTCAAATACCATATGAAAATGATAGTAGCAGTGACAAGAAAATAATATCAATTGGTAAATTAAATCAATACTAGTCATTATATGAAAATTATATCAGCTGTTAAATGGAATTAATATATGTTGAAGGATAATAATATCAACTGTTCAGTAACTATTACGAAACGACTTTAATGGGACATTTCTCGATG
Organism: Palaemon carinicauda; assembly: GCF_036898095.1. Lineage (NCBI taxonomy): Eukaryota > Metazoa > Arthropoda > Malacostraca > Decapoda > Palaemonidae > Palaemon > Palaemon carinicauda. The sequence continues at coordinate 29,162,560 of NC_090736.1, forward strand.
CAAAAAAGAGGCTGTCAAATTGCAAAACTCCCCTCCCCCTCTTGTGCCCTATGTTGCAAAAATACATTTGGAGCATTATGAGTCCAAAATCGGCGGCCTGTTGGTAACGTCCTTGCCTGATGATCACCAGACTGGGGTTAAGTCACGCTCAAACTCGTTAGTTCCTTTGGTCACTGCAACCTCATCATCCTTGTGAGCTAAGGATGGTGAGTTTAGGGGAGCCTATAGGTCTATCTGACGAGTCATCAGCAGCCATTGCCTGGCCCTCCTTGGTCCTAGCTTGGATGAAGAGGGGGCTTGGGTGCTGATCATATGTACATATGGTCAGTATCTAGGGCATTGTCATGTTTGCTAGGGCACTGTCACGGTCCCTTGCCTCTGCCATTCATGAACGGCCATTAAACCTCATACATGCTAAAATGACATGTACTTACATGTTCAGTAAAAAAGCTAATTTTCTAGGAAAGCTGTCTATCTGAAAAAATGGGAAAATTCAAAGTTACACACGAACTAGTAAGTAAAAGGGTTAATGTTTATATGAGTGGATTTCTGTTTGAATAAAGTCATAAATTCCTATATTTTATTTGAACTGGAGTATCCCATTTTCGACGTAAATAGAGGAAATTTTGAAACCACTTATAAATTCTTTCAGAATGATATGGTACCCGAGGTCATATCTCTTTTGGCATGTTGACAACAGTTTCTAATTACGAGTCGTTTAGAGCAAGGAAATGAAAGGGCGACCTCAGATATGTTATCTGTTCAAACAAGGAGTACCTTAAGCTTCCTCAAATTCTGGTTTTGAAGATCAATTATAGACTATTTCCAGTATATACCATCTATGTCCGAACATATATCTAGAAATGAATTGGTGATATGAAAACTATTTTCAGATGCAAGAGTATTTTTTTTAACTAATCTTGCATGTGTATGAAGTATGAAAAATAATTGTTAAACAGGCAAAGCCAATAAAGAATGTTGAAATAACAAGGTCTTAACGTACGCAAGGAAGAATTTTTCATGTATGTTATCATAATCAATCATGTGATTCCTCAAACAATTGGTGAATTTCCAGAAGGTAGTTCATTGTAATTATAAAAAATTACTTATAATGTAAGATCAAAATTTTTTGTTTACTTTAAAAGTCAGAAATAATGTTAACACATCAATCTGTGGCCAGAAACCTGATTAAAATAAATCAACATAAACAAGGGCCTACTGTTTACTTTTCAATGTCTTTAGTTAATTCTCTCTCTCTCTCTCTCTCTCTCTCTCTCCTCTCTCTCTCTCTCTCTCTCTCTCTCCAGACATACAAAACATATAACGCAAGCACAGAGAAGATAAGTTAATGAACAGGCTGAAACGTTTTCTTCAAAATATGGTCAAAAATATGTTGGAATCGCAACTAATGTTCTGTTGCCATTATCTGAACGAAAAGAAAAATAAGATTCGATAATAATTACAACGTGTATTCAAAAGATCTCTGGAGCCCAGGGTGGGTCCTGCTTTAGATTAGGAAATATGTTTCAATTCTCCTATTTATTTGTCTTTCCGTCTCCTGCAAGACCTGGAAAAAAGGTTTTTAAGAGGACAAAGTTTTGAGGGCTTACATATTTGAAGCCGAAAGTCTTCTTTGTTTACTGGGAAGAATCTAATTAGTCCTTGACTTGACAAAAGAAAAGTTTTTGGCTTTAACAAAAGAGAGAGAGAGAGAGAGAGAGAGAGAGAAGAGAGAGAGAGAGAGAGAGAGGAGAGAGGGAGAGAGAGGGAGAGCGTCATTTTTGCTTTAGGAATTTAACTAATCCCCAAAAAAAACATATTGTAAAAATTAATAAATATGATTATATTCTAAAGAATATAATTAACCAATAGCTTGAATCACATTTTGACAGATTAAATTCCTATAAAAGCAAAAACTTATATACTAAAAGGAAACATATTATTATTGTTATTATTATTATTATTATCATTATTATTATTATTATTATTATTATTATTATTATTATTATTATTATTATTATTATTATCACAAGCTCGGCTATAACCCTTGTTGGAAAAGCAAGATGCTATAAGCCCAAAGGCTCCATCATGGAAAAATAGCCTAGTGAGGAAACGAAACAAGGAAATAAATAAACTACAAGAGAATAGACGATAAAAATTAAATATTCCACGAACAGTAGCAACATTAAACTAGATCCTTGACATATAAGCTATAAAAACTTCAAAAGAAAAAAAAAAGAAAAATAAAGAGGAGGGGAAATGAGACAGAAGTGTACCAAGTGCACCCCTCAGGCAAAAAAAGAAAAAAAAATGTTCGGAAGGATGTCATTTTTTCTTCTAGTAGTGGAGGAGACGATAATAAAATTAGTGACAGACTTCACTCTATGGAAAAGTGCACGTAAAATTTACTGCACAATTAGAAAATGAATGACATTTTACCCTAAAGATTTATATACGATTTTAAGTAATATATATTGAAGTTATTTATTTTTTGTTACTCGTCATGCACGCTTGGTTGGTGTTTGAAAGCATCATGGAATAAAAAAAGGCAATGATAGTATCATCATAAAATCACGATACAGGATATAAACATTAATGCATTTCAAAGTATAGGTATATCATTACACGTGTTCACGAGCCGTCAAAAATAACATCTAAATATTTAGATGGATGCACACAAACGCACACACTCACACTCACACACAGATTTAACCCTTCCCATCCTCTCTCATCTCTTAACTAAAACCCTCCTGGTTTGGCATTTTGTGGGAGAGTGTGGTTTCTAATTGTACCTTTCGGGGAAAGCCCCTCTCACCAGGTTATGAATACTCCCTCTCCCTCTAGAGCATGAAAGAAAAGATATATATATATATATATATATATATATATATATTATCACTTGTTAAGCTACAACCCCTATTTGGTAAAGCAGGATGCTATAAGCCAAGGGGCTCAAACAGGCAAAATAGCCAGAGAGGAAAAAAAACAAGGAAAAAAATTAAACATTTTAAGAACAGTAACATTAAAATAGATATCTCCCATATAAACTCTGCAAACTTTAACAAAACAAGCGGAAAATATATTAGATAGAATATTTTGCCCAAGTGTACCTGCCAGCAAGAGAACTCTAACCCCAAGACAGTGGAAGACCATGGTACAGAGGCTATGGCACTACCCGAGACTAGAGAACGATGGTTAGATTTTGGAATGTCTTTCTCCTAGAGGAGCTGCTTACCATAGATAAAGAGTCCCATCTACCCTTACCAGAGGAAAGTGGCCACTGAAAAATTATAGTGCAGTAACCCCTTGGATTAAGTAGAATTGTTTGGTAATCTCAATGTTGTCAGGTGCACGAGGACAGAGGAGAATATGTAAAGAATAGGCCAGACTATTCGGTGAATGTGTAGGTAAAGGGAAAATGAACCGTAACCAGAGAGAAGAATCCAATGTAGTACTTTCTGGCTAGTCAAAGGTCCCCATAACGCTCAAGCGGTAGTATCTAAGACATATATATATATATATATATATATAACTGTTTTTTTGGCAATGAGGATATGTTGTAAACAATCCAAGGTGAATCCACATAAACCTCTTTATAATGATTTGGTCAAATGTTTGGTGTAAAAAAAATTGTTTGAATTCTATTTATGCAGAAAATTGGAAGGGCATATACCAATAAATACTAAACCTAATACAATTACATCTAGCCTATTTTTACCCGTGCAATAAAACTAAGAAAAACTATCATTTTTATATATAATTTTACCTAAAACACCGATTTTAATAATATCTTCAATTGAAGTTTTAAACTAAATTGCATTCTGAATGATACCTCTAAACTATTAACGTTTTTGCTGGAATATACTGTTATAATGGAAAATTAAAGGAGGTATAAGTGTATTATTTAATAATTTAACGGGGGTGTTAAATATATCATAATACCTGCTGGCTAATTCAAACATTCATTTTACAAAGCGATTTTAATGCCAGCAAAAATGACATTACTTGGAAACGAAAAATGCTCATAAGTGCAAAAAACATACCAGTGTACATACAAGCGTCCACACACTACACACATACACAGGCATCCATACATCCACGCAAACACACACATAATGTGTGTATATTATATATATATATATATATACATATATACATACATATATATATTTATATATATACATATATATATATATATATATATATATATAAGAGCGTGTGTTTGTGTGTGTGCATGCATGCCTATAAATCATTACCCTGGTCATCATCTCCTCATACGCCTGTTGATGCAAAGGGCCTCGGTTAGATTTCGCCAGTCGTGTCTATCATGAGCTTTTAAATCAATACTTTTCTGTTCATCTTCTACATCACGCTTAATACTCATCAGACATGTAGGACTGGGCCTTCCAACTCTTCTAGTGGCTTGTGGACCACAGTTAAACAATTGGTGAAGTAATCTCTCCTTAGGAAGTGCGAAGAGCATACCCAAATAATCTCCATCTACCTTTCACCATAATCTCATCTACATACAGCACTCGATTAATCTCTCTTATAGCTTCATGTCTCATCATGTCCTGCCATTTAACACCTAATATTCTTCTGAGGGCTTTGTTCTCAAATCTACAAAATCTGTTGGGATATTGTTTCATTGCCATACACGATTCATGTCCAAACAGTAACACCGATCTCGCTAAATTGATATATAGCATGAATTTTATATGTAATTATATGTAATTTAATTTACAAATTTAACTTAACCTAGAAACTGTCTGATTTACTTTTTTTCAATCTCTCATTAAACTCCAATTCTAGAGACCCTGTATTATAGATCATTGTTCCTAAATATTTAAATGATTCTACCTCATTAATACTTCTCCTTCCATTGATATTTCATCTTCTATTGAAACTTTCGTTCTCATCATCTCTGTCTTTCTTCTGTTTATCTGGAGCCCATCCTCATGTGATATTTCATGTGTTATAGAAAGCAAGCAGTTAAAATCCTATGGTGTGTTGCTAATAAGGACAGCGTCATCAGCATGCTAATTTCCTATTACCCAATTCAGTCCATTCCTGCTCCACCACCACCCCAACAGTTCGGTTCTATGCATTACTAAATCTATGAGGAGGATAAACAACATAGGTGACAAACACATTCCCCTGAAGCACTCTACATTTCACTAGAATTCAGATTTACATATCTAAGATGAACTCCATAATAACGCAGAACTCTGCACAATATTGGCCAGTGTACAATATCAAAGACTTTTTCCACAAATGCCATTAAAATATATATTTCTATATAAAGACAACAATTTTTCAAGCATATATATACATATACATACACACACACACCACGCATATATATATATATATATATCTATATACATACATACATATATATATATATATATATATTTATAGATACATAAATATATATATATATATATATATATACATATTTAGATAAATTTAATATGTGTTACTCAGATATAACCAATTTGTGAGGAGAAAGACAGACAGACATTCCAATATTGTCATTGTTCTCCTTATTGAAGGAAATCGTAGTCTAAAAGGAGTGAGTTGTCAATTGCAGATAAGCATGCATGATACTCCGATATACATACTTATATATACATACATACACACACACACATACACATATATATATATATATATATATATGTATATATATATATATACACACACACGTATATATATAATATATATATATATATATGTGTGGTGTGTGTATATATATATATATATATATATTGAATTTTGAACACCCCTAAAATAACATGGTTTTTTATAGAACTTTTAATTTCTCCTTACCAAGTTTTATATGCAATTAATTTTCTATCAGCTTATTTATAAAGCAGATATGAGAAGTTTCACAGAGGTCATATGAATTATAAATTCTGAAGTAAATTTTAAAAAAAATTATTTAATTTTTTTCGATTTGCGAGAAAATAAAGTTAACTTTCAATAGAGAGAGAACTCTCTAACTTTACTTGCCAATAATATTTTAATTTTCGTACAAATGAACAAAGATTAATAGTCATAGGAAATTCCGAAAATATCTGATGAATGCAGAATAACAATATGTAATACCAGTGTACTTGACCCGTCAAAAATAACGTGTAAATATCTGTATACATTTGCACATACAGCGGTTCAACCCCTTTCAAACCTTCCCCCTTTTCTTTCGGGGGGGGTACCTCCTCTCACTAAGGTGAGAGTGACCGGAAAGATATGATATATATATATATATATATATATTGTATATATATATATATATATATATACATATATATATATATATATATATACTACACACACACCTAGGCACGTGCTTTTTATTATGTAGGGGAGGTGTACATCTTAGTCATCACGCTCCTATCGCCTCTTTAATCTTTCCTCCGTCTACCATTCTTCTTATTTCATCATTTTACAATTATTCAAGCTCTCGCTTGAGCTAAAAGATATCAATTATGAGAAGAGAATTATGTTTTAGGTCACCAATATGGATATTGTTTAATTAGCCCCTTTTTATCCTAAGGAATTAATGAAACTTGGATGAATAAATTTTTTAAAGGTTCTTTGATGCAATTCGGTAAATATCTAACAACGTTCTGAAATAAAACTCCTTAATTAGATTGTACACTAATTACCCCCATTTTTGCTGTTAAATTTTCCTTCCGAAAACAATGGTTTTGGAGAAGCAATAATGTATTTATTCCATCACTCACTTCAAGAAAACATTCACTGTTAATATTTATTACACTATTATGATATATAAATATCTAGTTATTGGTAGTGTTTTTCTTAAAGCAAACAATGAAAGATATTTATGTTATTTCTAAATCATAAAAAGCAACATATGAATTTCTCTCTCTCTCTCTCCTCTCTCTCTCTCTCTCTCTCTCTCTCTCTCTAGATATTATATCTAATGTGAATGTTGGTTTATAGGTTATTCGATATCTCATCTTGTAAAAAACTTATTTTCAAGCCAATGGTCATATCCTCTTTAATATTACAATATACTATAGGAAAAGGTAATAATGACATTGAAAACAATATACTTTTTCAGATATTAAATTTCAAATGAATCCTACGAGTAAAGAACAGGTTTGAACATTGAATCCTAAATAATATATATTTGAAATTAAAATTCTCGAGATAAAAATCCTAATTGAGTATGGGAATTAAAGCCAATAAGGAACACAATAAAATTCTTGAAAACCTATATTTTATCCCTATTTTCATATTCATTCAATGGTGAGAGAGAGAGAGAGAGAGAGAGAGAGAGAGAGAGAGAGTGGTGGAAAATAGTATTATAGCTCTGCCCCTGTTACGTGATGGTAAGGGGTTGTATAAAAACTGATAGCTAGAGTATACACTAGAAAATAATACAATGACTTTTTCTAAACACCCTCTCTCTCTCTCTCTCTCTTCTCTCTCTCTCTCTCTCTCTCTCTCTTTCTCTCTCTCTCTCTCTCTCTCTCTCTCTCTCTCTCTCCAACGGTTAAGGAACTTAGTCTACTACCTAATCAGCTGACCTAATGTAAATATATAAATCATATCGCAGACTTATATTGTTTTCTAAGTCAAATATTTAGAAGAGAAACGGTGACTTCAAAGTAATGTTATCTCCACATAAAAATATCAAGAGGTAATACAAAAGGAAGAATGCACTGCGTAATAGAATATCAAACCATATTCCTATTAACAGTGTTAGTAAGATGAAAATCCTCATTGATGTTAAAGTTGACAAGAATGAAGAACAACATTCTAAATTGCATAGTATATATTATGAAGATCTTTTGATTTTCAAAATTATGAAAGTTACAGTGGTCATACTCTTGGTAGCCTTTGGGTTAGCAAAGTTTAAAGGTTTAAAGGTCGCTCATGAATGACATATGCAAGGGTCAGTTATATTGCCCCTATCAAGCAGGACAATGCACTAGAGACTGACATATGGTCAGCACCCAAGCCACCTCTCCACCAAAGCTAAGATCAAGGAGGGCCAGGCAATGATTGCTAATGACTCAGCAGGTAGAACTATAGGTTACCCCCCAAACCTCCCATTCTTAGCTCACAAGGATGGTGAGGTTTGCAACGACTAAAGGAACTACCATGTATGAGCGGGACTCATACCCCAGTCTGGCGATCACCAGTCAGGGACGTTACTACATAGGCTACTATGTTAATAAAGACTAGATTTGATAAATTTATACAAAAATGTAAAAATGATAAACAAAAATATATTGTCACGTTTCTACAATCCAGAAAAAGACTGTTTCTTAAATCTTATTTTTGTTTGTATCTCCTTTGTACAAAATTCTAAATAAAAGATGTGACATATTATAATTGGCTAGTAGTTTAAGCATACGTATCAAAAGGCACGCATCCCTAGAGAGAGAGAGAGAGAGAGAGAGAGAGAGAGAGAGAGAGAGAGATTTTCATAGAATATTCTTTTGAAGATATTGCTTTCACTTCATACACTTTTTCAAAAGAGAGAAATGGTGAGACAAAGACGCCTCTCATTAATGCAACTAACGTGGGATAATTTCAGTCCCCAAAAAAAAAATCATTTACTTATTCAGTAGAATAAAAAATATCCAATTTTCGCTTCCCTTGTATAATATAGAGGAAGTCTCTCTCTCTCTCTCTCTCTCTCTCTCTCTCCTCTCTCTCTCTCTCTCTCAAAAAAAGACTAAACGAAATTAGTGTATCACCCAATTGTCTGATGTAATGTAAATATATAAATAGTAAATAAATGTAAATAAATGTAAATAAAACAAAAAAAAATATATTGTCACATTTCCAGAAAAGAAGGTTTAACAAACTGATCTTTATTCATGTATTTCCTTTGTACAAAATCCCAAATAAAGGATGAGACAGATTTTACTTAGCTATTAGCTTAAACATACATATCAAAAGGCACGCGTCCCTACAGAGAGAGAGAGAGAGAGAGAGAGAGAGAGCGAGGAGAGAGAGAGAGAGAGAGAGAGAGAGAGAGAGAGAGAGAGGTTCAAGGATTATTTTTTTATGGATGTTGCCTTCACTTAATGCACTTTTTTTCAAAAGCGAAAAATGGTGATGAAATGGCACATCTCATTAATTCACCTTACGTGGGATGATTTCACAGTAGAAAAAAAAATTAAAAAATCATCATTTGCTAATTCAGTAGAATAGTAAAGTTCAATTTTTTATCTCCCCATCTACGATCAAGAGCAAGCGTTTGCTTAAATATATATATATATTATATATATATATAGATAGATAGATATATAATATATAGATAGATA
>NC_090736.1:29179370-29181870 GCF_036898095.1 Palaemon carinicauda
TATGTAGCGTTCTCTTCTCTTTTCTAGACTATAAAATTCTAAAAATTACAGTCTTTCCCAGTAGTCAAGGTCCTTAACTTCTTCTATTCTAGCAGTAAAGGACCTTTGTACACTCTCTATTTGTGTAATATCCTTTTGGTAGTGTGGGTACCATATCACATTGCAGTACTCGAGTGTACTACGTACATAAGTTTTGTACAGCATAATCATGTATTCAGCTTTTCTTGTTTTAAAGTGTCTAAATAGCATTCCCATTTTTGCTTTACATTTAGCCAACAGTGTTGCTATTTGGTCGTTGCATAACATATTCCTGTTTAACATTACACCAAGGTCTTTAATTGTTTCCTTGTTGTGATTATCTCGTTATTAGATCCCCTGCATATACCATTCTTTCTCTGTTTCCATAATTTATTGATTCGAACTTATCGGAGTTAAATACCATCCTATTTATCTCCGTCCGTTCATATATTCTGTTTAGATCTCTTTGTAATGAGTTCCTATCTTCATTACAAGTAATTTCTCTACTTATTCTTGTGTCATCGGTGAAGCTTCTCACTACAGAGTCTTTAACATTACAGTCTATGTCTGAGATCATAATAACAAACAGCAGTGCAGCTAATACCGTACCCTGTGGCATGCCAGATATTACCTGAGCTTCATCTGATTTTTCATCCTTTGCAATCACTATCTGTTTTCTGTTTTGTAGAAATTCTTTAATCCATTTTCCTATCTTTCCCTTAATATTATGCTTTCTCATTATTTTTCTCTAATATATTATGGTCTACCTTGTCAAAGGCTTTTGCAATCTAGATATACCACAGCTGTGTCTTTTTCATTTATCAAATTTTTATATATGTTTTCATAGTGAGCTATTAGTTGGGTTTGTGTAAAAAGTCTTGGAGAGGAGAGCATAGTTATCTTATGGGAACTGACGCCAAAGATCTTTAATCAGGAAAAGATGCCAGAGGAATGGAGAGGAAGCCTAGTCATTCCCATCTACAAGGGGAAGGGAGACATCCAGGAATATGGCAACTGCAGAGGCATAAAGTTGATATGCCATACTATGAAAATATGGGAGTAGATCATTGAGAAGAGACTCAGAGATGAAACAACAATTGGTGAAGAACAATTTGGATTCATACCTGGAAGAGGGACTGTAGATGTAATATTAACTTTGAGGTAGATGATAGAAAAAAATCAGGAGAAACAGAAAGGATTATATATGTTCTTTATTGACATGGGGAAGGCATACGATCGAGTACCACGTCAGGAGCTGTGGAGATGTATGAGAGAAAAGGGAGTCCCTGAGAAATACGTAAGAATCACCCAAGATATGTATGAGAGGGCAAAGGCCAATGTTAAGAGCAGTATAAGCCTAACAGAAAGTTTCCCAGTAAATGTGGGACTACATCAGGGGTCTGCATTGACCCCTTACCTATTTGAACTGATCATGGGTGTAGTATCACATGGTATTAGAGATCAGTCTCCTTAGTGTATGCTTTTTGCTGATGATGTTATACTGTGTAGCACTAGACGAGAGGTAGTGGAAGAGAAACTGGAGGAGTGAAGAAGAGAAATGGAATTTAGAGGGTTGAAGAACAGCAGGAAAAAGACAGAGTATTTGAGATTGAAAATTGGGGAGAATGGGTAAGTTAGTTTACAAGGAGAGAGATTGAAAAGAGTTGAAAATTTCAGGTATTTAGGATCAACAACGGCAGAGGATGGTGATCTGGGGGCAGAAATAAACCACAGAATACAAACAGGATGGAAGAATTGGAAAAAAGTGCGTGGAGTACTAGGCGACAGGAAAATAGGGTTTAAGTTGAAAGGTAAAGTACACAGGACAGTTGTGATACCGGCAATGATGTATGGAGCGGAGACTTGGTCAATAAAGAAGACCGAAGAGACGAAACTGGATGTGGCAGAGATGAGAATGTTGAGATGGATGTGTGGAGTGACAAGAAGAGATAAGATACGGAATGAGGTGATTAGGGGTACCGCAGGAATTAGAGAACTATCAGATAAGATCCAAGAAAGTAGACTGAGGTGGTATGGTCACGTCATGGGAAGAGATGAACAGTATATTGGGAGGAGAGTGAAGGAAATGGAGGTACAGGGAACGAGAAGGAGAGGGAGACCAAAGCGAAGGTGGTTGAGCTGTATCAAGGATGACCTTCGATCAAAGGGATTAACCGGCGATGAAGTGTGTGACAGACTTTGATGGAGAACACTTGCCAAAAACATCGACCCCAGATAGAAGTGGGAGTGGATGCAGACAAAGAAGAAGTAAGAAAAATAGATGCACATGGGCAGGACATATAATGAGAATGCTAAATAATAAGTGGACAAAAATAATAACAGAATGGGTCCGTAGATCTTGCAATGAAGCAGGGGAGGAAAAAGAAGACGCTGGATTGACAAGCTAATAAAATTTGCGGGCATACACTGGCATAGAATGACCATAAACAGACACGAGTGGAAGGACATGTCAGCGTCTGTC
>NC_090736.1:29191870-29196870 GCF_036898095.1 Palaemon carinicauda
TGTAAAAGAAGTGATAACATTAATGTTAATGATGCCAGGATTTGTTTCTCTTCATTCGACACAGAAGCTCACCAAAGAAATGAACTGCTATCAAAACTTTACCAGAGAAGTTATCAGATTAAAGAAAACCGCAGTTCCCTCTTTGATTTACCTTTTAAGAACGTAAAGTCAGGTATGGTTTAAGATTTACTTACAATCTCATTAGTGCGCTTTTTAGTGACATATCTTCTGTTGATAGGTAGCCTGGACTAAATTCTTGAAATAGAGTACAAAATTAGAATAGGCCTAACCTATGCAATATATGAAGAAATTATCGACTAAGGCTATCCATTTTTTTCCTTTCATACTTTCTTTTTATGAATGTAAAGCTGTTCGAACAGATTATTAGGCTATAAGTAGTGACCTATTTCTGAGTAGTCTTCCTGTGCAGATAATAATTAGGCCTATTTCCTTTATCTATTAAAGATAAAAACACTAAGAATATCGTGGGGTTAAGAGAATAGATATATTAATTAGTGTATGGAGACTTAAGTGGCTTCATTAGCCTAGTCGTTCAACAAGTTTTTAGGTATATTCGTAGTGAAGTTCTTTATTAGGTGCAGAATACATTTAGTGTTAGGATAATAAATGCTGAAAGGAATTTAAATTTCTTTAAAAATGTGTATACAAAATGAACAAAATGCTTCAGCAATATTTTGTAAATAGAAGAGCATTATGCTAAATCAATAAAAGTCGGGATTTTTTTTTTTTCGTCCATATTCATTCACCTCGTTATTTTCGTTATTTTTCTTCCCAACAAGATTATATTTTTTTATGGCAAGGTCATAGATATCTTGATATAGCTATTTTAAGAGAGAGAGAGAGAGAGAGAGAGAGAGAGAGAGAGAGAGAGATATTTCGTTGTATGGAAATTGTGAACACCAGCATAGCAACAAATTACTGTAAAAAAACAAAACCATTATCTGCATTGCCCAGTTGACTTACACCAGTGACGTCACAGCGTGGGAAACGTGCAACTGATATTCTCACCTTATGTTATTCCACCTTGGTCTGGTAGATGTGCTTGTATAACCCTGTCCGCCCTTATATCATTATTATTATTATTATTATTATTATTATTATCATTATTATTATTATTATATTAAAGTGTTTTTCCCATTTGAATGAGGGTAAGCGCGGTTGCCCCTGCTTTTATTATTATTTATTAATTATTATTATTATTATTATTATTATTATTAACATTCATAATCTTATAATACTACGAAAGTTAACGGAAATATCATTTACATAGAATAGGATATAGATAAAGGAAAAAGCGGAAATTTACAATTACACCTCGAGATTAAAATACCCCTTCTCTCTCTCTCTCTCTCTCTCTCTCTCTCTCTCTCTCTCTCTCTCTATTGAGATTCAAAGGGAATGATAATGGGAAATCTAAGATAGCACAATGAAGAGCAGTACGAGGGGAAGCAGACCATGAATGAAGTGCGGAAATGGCTTGAAATGAACATTCAAGAACATTAATTACGTCACTCATGAATATGTAATATTTATACACACACCCAAACACACACACATACAACACACACACACACACACACACACACATATATATATATATATATATATATTTATATATATATATATATTGTATATATATATATATATATCTATGTGTGTGTGTGTGTGTATGTGTGTGTGTGTGTGTGTGTGTTTTAATAGTAATGATGGTGAATGATTATTCTCCTTGTTGCTTTCATAAATAAGCATTTGACGAAGGTTGTACATGATTAAATCTGAAAACCCTAATTGCTGGTAAACCTACGTAGGTTTTATTCTTGTTTTTATCTACATCTCTCAATTTTAAAAGGCCAAAACAATGCCATGGGTCTAAATTTATCAGAGAAAAACTAATTCTGAAACAAATTTCTCGTTAAATGTTTATCAAATGTAGACAGCCTTCCCTCAAGATTGCAACTTTCTACCTAAGAACTCTTTAAAGATTAAATCCTGAAATAATTATTGACTTTGGCAGTGCAACAAAGGTCACTTGTTTTGTATTTGTCACTAGCTTAATTATAGTAGCAGTAACAATAGTTATTTTAAGTATATACTGTATATTACATCGACTATTATTAGGTTTAGACGCACTGTATTAAAAATTAACATTAGTAATTATATACATGATGATGATTTGGGGAAATTTACTTTTGAATATATATAATAATTATTTATTTATTAATAACAGTCTACAGAGAGGGGGTTTATAGAGTGGGGTTTCGGGATGCATCTAGCTTCTATAGTAATCCATCACTTTCCTCACTATATGTGTTATTTCAGGTAGCACGCTCTTCTGCACAAGTACTGGGGGTTATATGAGCTCCTACCTTCTGTAGATTCCTTTTCATTGACTTATGCATGGTCCCTAGTGCTCTTATCAGTAGTGTTACCACTTCAACTTACATATTCCATAGTCTTCTCAATTCAATTCGCCAATCCTGGTACTTTTCTAATTTTCTCTCCGTTCATCTTCCACTTTTGAGTCCCACGGTACTTCGACATCGGTGACTGATACTTTTTGCGTTGTCTGGTCCAAGACGGAATAACATAAGGTGTGTTCACCGAGGGATCCGATCGCTAATTTCTCTCTCTGAGCGATGCACTTGTCACAGTGTTATTCTGTCAATTGCATTGTTGCACCTCATGATTATGGGAGGGTGTTCCATATTTGGGTGCACTAATAGTTCCAGACAGAAAGGGATTAGTTTTCACATGTTCCCTAAAGACCCCGAGGTGTCCAAAGTATGGATGAATGCATGTAAAAGAAGTGATAACATTAATGTTAATGATGCCAGGATTTGTTCTCTTCATTTCGACACAGAAGCTCACCAAAGAAATGAACTGCTATCAAAACTTTACCAGAGAAGTTATCAGATTAAAGAAAACCGCAGTTCCCTCTTTGACTTTACCTTTTAAGAACGTAAAGTCAGGTATGGTTTAAGATTTACTTACAATCTCATTAGTGCGCTTTTTAGTGACATATCTTCTGTTGATAGGTAGCCTGGACTAAATTCTTGAAATAGAGTACAAAATTAGAATAGGCCTAACCTATGCAATATATGAAGAAATTATCGGACTAAGGCTATCCATTTTTTTCCTTTCATACTTTCTTTTTATGAATGTAAAGCTGTTCGAACAGATTATTAGGCCTATAAGTAGTGACCTATTTCTGAGTAGTCTTCCTGTGCAGATAATAATTAGGCCTATTTCCTTTATCTATTAAAGATAAAAAACACTAAGAATATCGTGGGGTTAAGAGAATAGATATATTAATTAGTGTATGGAGACTTAAGTGGCTTTCATTAGCCTAGTCGTTCAACAAGTTTTTAGGTATATTCGTAGTGAAGTTCTTTATTAGGTGCAGAATACATTTTAGTGTTAGGATAATAAATGCTGAAAGGAATTTAAATTTCTTTAAAAATGTGTATACAAAATGAACAAAAATGCTTCAGCAATATTTTGTAAATAGAAGAGCATTATGCTAAATCAATAAAAGTCGGGGATTTTTTTTTTCGTCCATATTCATTCACCCTCGTTATTTTCGTTATTTTTCTCCCAACAAGATTATATTTTTTTATGGCAAGGTCATAGATATCTTGATATAGCTATTTTAAGAGAGAGAGAGAGAGAGAGAGAGAGAGAGAGAGAGAGAGAGATATTTCGTTGTATGGAAATTGTGAACACCAGCATAGCAACAAATTACTGTAAAAAAACAAAACCATTATCTGCATTGCCCAGTTGACTTACACCAGTGACGTCA
Source organism: Palaemon carinicauda (assembly GCF_036898095.1). Taxonomy (NCBI): domain Eukaryota; kingdom Metazoa; phylum Arthropoda; class Malacostraca; order Decapoda; family Palaemonidae; genus Palaemon; species Palaemon carinicauda. Next base: position 29,195,691 of record NC_090736.1, read on the forward strand.
CAGCGTGGGAAACGTGCAACTGATATTCTCACCTTATGTTATTCCACCTTGGTCTGGTAGATGTGCTTGTATAACCCTGTCCGCCCTTATATCATTATTATTATTATTATTATTATTATTATTATCATTATTATTATTATTATATTAAAGTGTTTTTTCCCATTTGAATGAGGGTAAGCGCGGTTGCCCTGCTTTTATTATTATTATTATTATTATTAATATTATTATTATTATTATTATTATTATTATTATTATTATTAACATTCATAATCTTATAATACTACGAAAGTAAACGGAAATATCATTACATAGAATAGGATATAGATAAAGGAAAAAAGCGGAAATTTACAATTACACCTCGAGATTAAAATACCCCTTCTCTCTCTCTCTCTCTCTCTCTCTCTCTCTCTCTCTCTCTCTCTATTGAGATTCAAAGGGAATGATAATGGGAAAATCTAAGATAGCACAATGAAGAGCAGTACGAGGGGAAGCAGACCATGAATGAAGTGCGGGAAATGGCTTGAAATGAACATTCAAGAACATTAATTACGTCACTCATGAATATGTATATTTATACACACACCCAAACACACACACTTACAAACACACACACACACACACACACACACATATATATATATATATATATATTATTTGTATATGTATATATAACTATACATATACAAACACACACACACACACACACATATATATATATATATATATACATATATATATAATATATATATGTGTGTGTGGATATGTGCGAGCAAACAACCCTTTCATATCTGCCTTTATGCAAGTATATGCGTTTTATAGAAGATGCAGTTTAATTTTCTATGGCTATTAGTCCCCAGCGTCAGAGAGTTACATGAATAACCTATTTCTTTGGGGAGCTATTCTGTCGACGAGCAAACACGATCTAGTTAGTTTTCTTCTTCAAAGCACCCAAAAATATTTCGTACTGATGGCATGGTGGTGGTAAAATGTGATAGATATCTAAACTCTCTCTCTCTCTCTCTCTCTCTCTCTCTCTCTCTCTCTCTCTCTCATTTTTATTATTAGTAGTATTGGTATTATCAATAGACGGACAGAGACTAGAAACTACATGGAGACAAGAATTTGGATAAGAATTAGGAACTCCAATGAAAAATAACGATGGAAATAAGGAGTAGTATAA
>NC_090736.1:29201870-29204370 GCF_036898095.1 Palaemon carinicauda
AGCATGTGTTAATAAGGCTATCAATAATGTTAAGAAGTGTGCTGAGGTAAATATTCTTTCAAAACGAATCTGTTAAGAATGTGCTAATAAGGGTCTCAAGAATATTAAGAAGTATTCTGGGGATAAATATTCTTTCAAAGGGATCTGTAAAGAATGATTGATAAGGCTTGCAAGAATATAAAGCATTGTGCAAAGGAATAATATTTTTTCGAAATGGATCTGTTAAGAATGTGTTGATAAGGCTGTCAAGAATGTTAAGAAGTGTGCCGAAGATAAATATTCTTCCAAAAGGGATCTGTTGAGAATGTGGTGATAAGGCTGTCAAGAATGCGTTGAATCGATAGATAAATTATTTCTAATAGAATTTTTTTAATATTTGAAGGAGGGTTAATACATATTTTCGATGAAAATTATATTTAAAGGTCAATGTTATCTTAGAGGCATAAGAAGTTAATAAGAAAGGTATTTTAAGATATATCAGATATAGCTATTCAATTGAAATTGAAACTAGAGTAATATCCTTTGGGAAACCTTGTCTAGTGCTACAACATACATCATTGGGAGATTTATAGAAATTATCCTCGTTATGGTCACATGTGGTGGCCGATGGGGTAACGTCCCTAATTGGTGAACGCCAGACTGGTTCAAGTCCCGCACAAACTGGTTAGTTCCCTTTTTCGCTGTGACCATCCTTGTGAGCTAAGGATGGTGGTTTTGGGTAGACTATAGTTCTATCTGCTGAGTCTTCAGCAGCCATTGCTTGGCCCTCCACGGTCATAGCTTGGGTGGAGAGGGGTTCCTTTGGCTCTGATCATATTTATGTATGGTAATTCTCGAGAGGATTGTCCTGCTTGATAGGGCAATGTCACTGTTCCTTCCCTCTGCCATTCATGAGCGGCCTTTAAAAAAATCGTCATAGGAAGAGGGTATCGATGAAAATATTAAAATTTTCGAATAATTTGATCATTATTGCCTACAAAATTCAATATGAAGTAATTAAAAGCAGTTTCATCAACTGTTTGGTAACGTTTTTGATATTGTGACCTAATCGTTGAATTCACGTTTACTTCACCTTAACATGTAAAACATTTTTCAATATATATCTTCCTTCATTTTTCATTGCAACTCTTTAGCAACCATTTATCACCATGGTATTTTACTTACAATCTGTAAGACATAAACCTTTTTATCTTCTTTACATTTAAGGTCTTTAAATTGTCAAGGTAGAAAGATAGATGAAATTGACTCCGGAGTCGTGGCCTAAAACTAAAGTTTTAATTTGTATTTACAAAATGAAATATGAAACTGAATAGGAACTTGTTGTATACAACTAAAGTATCAATATTCCAGTCACAAAATGAAAGAGAGAGAGAGAGAGAGAGAGAGAGAGAGAGAGAGAGAGAGAGAGAGAGAGAGAAATCATGTTAGCTTGTTAAATGTAAAGTTTTATAGTGACACATTTATATCTTCGACATCGCAAGAATATACCAACATAATGTGTTCAAGGTATTTAACTGAAATAACTATAAAGATAGATTTTCACCAAGTATACTCTCTAAATAACATATAAACACCAAAGTAATAATGATATTTTTTTTTTAAACAATGAGAGGTTAATATTGTATAGAAATTTTCTTATTTTTCATGTTAGTGTCTCTGCACACTTGACTCTTACACTCACTTGGAGGACCAGAGTGAAGAAATTTAAATTTGAATTGGTAAACGATGCAATACATTTGACAGTTCAAGATTTACACATTATTTTGTACAATGGCAAATGAGGTTTTTTCATCCTGTTATGTCTATTCAAATGTATACCAAGATTTTTTTTTTAATATGGTAAACAAACAAATCATTTATAGACATTATTGTGAATTCAAATGCATACCATGAATTTTTTGTTCTAATTTCATCTAGGTAAACAAATCAATAATTCATAGACATTGGTGTGCATTCAAATGCATACCATGAACTTTTTTCAAATTTCATCTCGGTAAACAATTCAATCATTTATAGATATTGGCGTGGATTCAAATACATGCTATTATTTTTTTTTTTTTTAATTTCATTTAAGTAAAGAAAACAGTAATTTATAGAAAGTTGGTGTGCATTCAAATACTTACCATTATTTTTCTTTTTTTAAATTTCATCGAGGTAAACAAAACAGTAATATATAGAAAGTTTGTATAATATTGCACCCTTTCAATTATTCCTAATCATGACCTTTATGCAAATAGATTCGTAATATATCAAGATCCAAAAGCACTGACTCAGAAACACTGTTAAAACTTTGCATTAAAAGACGGTAATTGTCTGGCAACATTCATTCCAGGATTTCACATATTGACGTAAAAGAGTAATATTACGGTCACCAACCCGTAAAAGATAATAACGAAGTAAGGTAAAATTACGGTCGCTCGTATTTTACTGAAATGTGGTTGAGAACAGTATATTTTTACGGAGAATTTCCGATTAGATTTACGGTTTTTTTTTTTTCTAA
>NC_090736.1:29216022-29228522 GCF_036898095.1 Palaemon carinicauda
CATAGTAAAGCTCAGACTTTACTAACGAGCTTGATGAAAGAGATGGGCTTCACTAACTCAAAGGTGCCCGCCTTGAGTAAGAGGCTTCCCTCCTTTGTGGCCTTTCCTACCAGAGCCTTTCCCTTCTTGGAAAAGGGATATAAGGCTGCCTTAAAAGCGGTGGAGGCAGGGAAACCATGCCCTTCCTTGGGGGAATGCAAGCTGTTATCTCTGACCTTGCCCTGGGACCAAGAAGACTGGAAGAACGTACACCTTACCTTCTCAGTCGGGAAACTGGAAGCTGATATTGCTGAACGCCAGTTCGGTGAGGCGCTTTCAAAACTGTCAGAGGTTCTCTTGCGTATAGAGCAAGAGACAAAGGAAAGACTTGCGGCATTGACGTCGTTGCAAACGACACTAGAAACGATGGCAAGTGACCCCAACAACCAGGACATGTTCATGGTTGTGGCCAAAACCCATCTGGTCACAGTTACGAAGGAATTTTATAGCTTTATTAAAGCTAGGAGAGCCTATAGAGAGTTCGTGTTCACCCCGGTTGCGGTGAGGCGCGAACCGAGGAAAGTGATCTCCTCTTGAATTTGGGGTAAAGACCTCTTTCCCAATGAAGTGGTTAAAGAGGTAGTAGACAACGCCGCCACAGAGAACCTTCTCAAAAAGGGAGGCTTAGATCTTAAGAGAAAGTCTTCTGCGGATGAGGGTCCCCAACCCAAGAGGAAGACAAAAAGGCCTAGGCCATCCTCTCGGCCGGCTAAACCCTACCGACAGCTACATTAACAACAAATTCCTGTGACCGGGGTGCCTCAGATAGTGGTACCTCCTCCAACAACGTACCAGCTGGTACCTCAACAAGCAGCGACACAGTCGCCAGTTTTTAACGAAGCCTCCGAAAGGCAAACTTCTTCCTTCCATTCGAGAGCCAGAGGAACAGCCAGAGGTTCTTCTAGACGCCCTTCAAGAAGAAGGGGATCCAGGGGAAGACGCAGTCAAGGAGGCAAGGCCTCAGGTCCACAACAGGAGAAGAAGATACTTCCAGTAGGAGGAAGATTACAGCTTTTTAGGGATCGCTGGACCTTCGATCCCTGGGCCCACAGCCTAAATAAGAATGGACTAGGTTGGGGTTGGAGCAGTCTTCCACCTCAATTTCCTCAATTCTTCCAACACTCAACCCCCACTCTGGAAGAATATGTCCGAGAGCTCTTAGACAAAAGAGTAATCCGGAAGATTAAGTCCATCAAATTCCAAGGAAGGCTGTTTTTGTGTTCCAAAAAAGGACTCAGAATAACTCAGAGTCATTCTAGACTCATCGCCACTCAACAAGTTCACAACACATAAAAACCCTACTGCCCAAAGGGTATATGCTGTGTTTGACGCTTATTGGCACGTTCTAATTAATCGTCACCTCTACCCCTACCAAGGCTTCAAGTTACATTGATAACTTTACGCCTTCAGAACCATGCATTTCGGGCTAAACATAGACCCAAGGATTTTCACGAAGCTCGCGAACGCAGCTGTCCTTCAATTACGCCTAAAGCGGGTCCAAGTAGTAGCCTACTTGGACGACTGGCTGGTGTGGGCAGCATCCAGGCCAGAATGCATGCAAGCTTCTAAGATAGTGATCCAGTTCCTGGAACATCTGGGATGGAAGATCAACATAAAAAAAGTCTTGTCTTTCTCCAGCTCAGAAATTTCGATGGTTGGGAATCCATGGGAATTTGGAGTCACATCGGCTTTCCATTCCTAGTAAGAAGAGGAAAGAAATAGCAGGATCTATCAAGAGACTATTGAAATCCAAACGGATATCAAGACGCGAATAGGAGAGAGTGCTGGGCTCTCTACAGTTTGCTTCGATAACAGATCCAGTGCTGAGAGCACAGCTTAAGGATGCAACGGGAGTCTGGAGAAAATACGCATCAAACGCACTAAAAAAGGGCACCTTTCAGCAGTTCACATTCAAGGGTTCTGCAATGTGACAGCAGACGCTCTATCAAGGTTTACAGCTATAGAGTTAGAATGGTCCCTTGACGCAGGATCGTTCTCCTTCATCTCGAGTCAAGTCCCAGAGCTGCAGATAGACCTCTTTGCGATGAAAGACAAGAAGAAAATAGTTTGTTACGTGTCCCCTTACGAGGATCCGTTAGCGGAGGCAGCGGACGCTATGTCCCTGGACTGGAACAGATGATCCAGTATTTATCTGTTCCTTCCGCACACCTCGTTTTGAAGGTCCTCGATATACTGAGATCCTTCAAAGGGATAGCTGCAATAGTGGCCCACAAGTGGCCAAATAGCGTGTGGTTTCCTCTGGCATTGGAACTACGATTAAAATTTGTACTGCTACAGGATCCATCCCTGTCTTAGCGAGTACAGAAGTCGACTGTCTTCGCTCCATCACAGAAAACACAGAACCTACATCCCATGATTTTCTCTCCTTAACGATGAGGAAAAGATTCGGTGTTTAAAAGTCGGTTTAGACTTTTGGAGGAAACCAGAACACATTAGGAGGCTTCAGGGAAGAAATAGCTACCCTTTGTCAAGGCGAAGAAACCGAAAGAAATCCCGACAGATTCCTATTTATCATTCTTCATTCACCTTCATGAGCAAGGTTAGCAGCCTACACAATTCTATTGTTCAAGCCTGCCTTGACATGTCAGATACCATATGCCTTATAGGTCGACCTTTCTAACAACGTTCTTAATGAACTAGCCCTTTAGCGCTTCCAAAGACCATTTGCTTGGTCATTAGAAAGGATTCCTCATTGTGTATAAATAATGAACAATGAGGAATGCGCTTAGAAGGGTTTGAATTTAAGTCTTATTTCTGTTTGTATTCGCTTTAGGGGCCAGAGTTAGTGAAATAGTGGCTCTCTCTAGAGAGGAAGGCCACGTCCAGTTCTTGGAGGGAGAACTGAATCTATTTCCAGACCCAACATTTCTTACCAGGAACAAGCTAGCCACCATCAGGTGGGGTCCCTAGAGAATCTGCCCTCTGGAGGAAGATGCATCTCTATGTCCAGTGGAGTGCCTAAAGGTCTATCTTTATAGAACTTCAGAGTATTGAAGGACAGCTGTTCAGAAGAGAAACCCTGGGTTCAAAATTTTCTATAACTAAGGGCGAGACTCACCCGTGTTATTCGCAGAACGGATCCAGACAGTACACCCGTTAGTCATGATCCGAGGAGAGTTGCCTCTTCCATAATATTTCTTTAATTATATGGACTTTGAACATCCTTGTTTGCACACTGGCTGGTAGTCATCCAAGGGGTTCTTTATGCACTATGCGAAGCAAGTGGAGCAACTTATGAGATCTGTGGTAGAAGCAGGTAGAATTCTTCAACCTTCTGTTTTAAGTCTGCGAGGAACAGTGTAATTAATTTGGCACGATTAATTTAGAGGGTGTGCGTGTAGTCACTGTATGTTACTACACGCTGAGCGATAGGCCACGAAAGTGTCCTTACAAACTGTTCCATTGACGTCGGTAATCTAGAGCATAATACGGACACTTGTGCCAAGCGTTTTTTGCGCTAGTATATGTAAACAGTATACAGACTATATCATTATTATCAATAATTCTATTGAAGTGGTAAATCTGTTTCCTAGTAAATGAAACAATATTTTATGTTGACTGTTTTTCTTTATGCTTTTAAGCATATCATCCACATTTTATAAATTTTATAAATGGGATCTGATATGTTCATTTATTGAATTTTATTAAACTAGTTCCCCCACACTCATTTTATTAGAAATGTACTGAGAATTAAGATTAAAATATGGATATTTTTATCATGGTATGTCTTTCGAGACTGTTCCCTGATTCAAGCAAAAGTCCACTCACTCTAACCCTTCCTTGGAAGTGTTGACAAGGTACCCTAACGGGTTGGTGGCAAAGAGGCAAAATTTTTTCCTATGCGGATACAACCATTATCCAATAGTTTATAAGAGTAGTCGCATGGGGAAAGGTGTCATAAATTCCTTCTGACATTGGTGACTCTTATACAAACTTTGCTTTATATTTTATAGAGCGAGACCACTATACAGGCTTGTCATTTTGTCATCCATAAATTTTTATGTACTCCTCGAGACTTTTTCCAGAGACTACTACGACTCTTCCCTGTAGGGGGCAGGAAGCACCAACATAGTTCATGCTTAGTTGACAATGATGTATGACGGTAACATCATAGGTCTCTAGGTCTAGACGGACCAGGAAAATACTTTTTTGAGAGTACGGCACTGATTGAGAATCCACAGATACAGTAATGCTCTGGTAAACTTCTATCAGGACGACATAGCCTTAGCCCAGAAAACGGATTCTGAGCGAAGCGAAAATTCTATTTTTGGGTGAGGTAGACATGTCGTCCTGATGGACCCGGCCTTCCTTTTATTATAAAAGGGCCTGTTGACCCCTCCCTATAGTACAGTATCTCTAATACCTCGTATATCGCTACAAGGAATAAAGAGGGCGCTACCTCCTTCATCAGATTCACACTGGAAACGGAATAGGAGGGATGCCTTATGAACGGCTCTCTTTTCATTCTCGTTTCACATTCTTGTCCCTTTTCCCCCTCGAAGCGTTAACACTGTTCGGGGCTAGCGTTCGATCCCAAAGGTATCGAACGCTAGCCCCTTCTAATGAAAAGCCAGGTCGAAACCAACCATGCCACGAGAGGCCTTTCATTAAGAGGGGCTAGCATTCGATCCCAAGTATCAGGGAGATATTTATTTCTATTTGAACATGATATTGTGTTGATATATATATATATATATATATATATATATATATATATATATATATATATATATATATATATATATATATATATATATATATATATATATATATATATATATATATATATATATATATATATATATATATATATATATATATATATATATATATATATAATATTTGTGTGTGCGTGTGTGTGATTATCTATGCACACATTTACGTACACACATACACTCGCGTGTGAGTATATATATATATATATATATATATATATATATATATATATATATATATATATATATATATATATATATATATATATATATATATATATATAGATAGATAGGTAGATAGATAGATATAGATATATATATATATATATATATATATATATATATATATATATATATATATATATATTTATCTATCTATCTATCTATCTATATATATATATATATATATATATATATATATATATATATATATATATATATATATATATATATATATATATATATATATATATATATATATATATATATATATGTTTAGATATATATATGTATATACAATATATATATATATATATATATATATATATATATATATATATATATATATATATATATATATATATATATATATATATATATATATATATATATACATATATATGTGTGTGTGTGTGTGTGCATGTGTGTCTGTGTCTTTAAGGCGCGTGTATTCACTTTTACGTCGATTTAGAGGTTATTAATTAACCCACGTCCATGGAAAAAGACCTTTTTAAACTCAGGTAGTGAGCCAAATGCCTTTTTTTTTAAGTTTAGTGTGGAAGCTTTGCTTTCCTTCATGAATTACCATGTACCTAGCAGAGTGATTTTATCAAGAAAGCTTTCACTGCCATGAGGAAACGTGTCTAATTGCTCTTCTAGCCCCTTATTGATCACGAGCCGCTGGCTCAATGGTGTGGCATCGATCTTTGCATGCAATTTCCCAAGTGGTTAAGTTGTAATTATATTGAGGTATTTCTTGTACAATTTTTTGGGGGGGTTTGGATTCAAAGTGGTAGTTTATTAAAAAGCATATTTACGTCTAATGTCATTACCTCTCTCTCTCTCTCTCTCTCTCTCTCTCTCTCTCTCTCTCTCTCTCTCTCTCTCTCTCTCTCTCTCTCTCAAGAAAGAAAATAATTAATGAATAAACTATGGTAGTAATGAACAACTAATATAAAATATTTTACCAACAAGAACAACAGTAAAATAAATCTTTCATATACAAAGAGAAACATATTTAAGTCAGTTTAAATAAAAAAAGTATAAAAAAAAAATCCTCTATACCAATGCTATCATTGCTTTTTTAACTTTTTGTGAGAATAAATCTTTAATATATTAAGAGACATATGTCAGACAGGCTAAAAAAAAAAGCCACAAAACTTCCTCTTAACCAATGATATTATTGTTCTAATAACTAGTACTTGTATCAGCACGATCTGTTTCTTTCTCTTTTTTTCTCTTTTTTTGGAGCTGCTAGAAAAAGAAACCATATTCTGCTATACTCATTCATGTTGATCCTCGGACTCTCATGTTATTCTGATGCAACAGTATTGAGAAATCATAGTAAATCCACAAACGACAAACGACAAGGTTCGCGAAGTTTTTCTTAAAATACCAACAGGAAGGATATTGTCACGCTCTGGTCATGCTTATTGCTGCCGCTGGAGGAAAAAAAAGAAAAAAAGAAAGAAAAAAAAAACCTAGGTTTTGTATCAAACTACTTTCGTTAAACGAAAGTATTTGTTTACTCAATCTCATATATGAGTAAGATAAGTTTATAATTACGTGAACTATGTTATATGAGCCAGAAAGAATATAGAATGAGCTTCAAAATGCAAAAAAAAAAAAATAAAATAAAAAAAAAATTCTAAGATATGTTTAAAAATTAGTCATCGACGTTTGGGTAATTTCACTTTTAAAAAGCGATTTCCTGCGATTTATTGTTTTAAGAAAATGCGATAAAGTCTTAATACACTAAAAGCATTTGTTTATAAACATTATTGCCATTGATAAATAATCTATTTGTACCTTTTGACGTGAATAAATATTAGTCACTTCCATAGAAAAAAGAAATTCAGACAAAACAGAAGTCTAGTCTCTAGCAATGCCACTCTATGCGTTTGATTTCACATCTACTGAATAGAAGAGAGAGAGAGAGAGAGAGAGAGAGAGAGAGAGAGAGAGAGAGAGAGAGAGAGAGAGAGAGAGAGAGAAAGAACACATGCAACAAGAATGACAATACAGAACTCGTAAGGAAGACGGCATTTAAGGAGGCAGAAAGCAAAGGTAAATAGGATATGCGTGATAGGATGATTGTCGAGGTGGAAGCAAGATAAAAAGACTGCAATAACAATGGCAGAAGGCGGAAAGATCCCCCCCCCCCCCATGAAAGCAGAGATCAAAGTTGGTAGCAGTAGGAGTAAACCCTCGGGGAGGGGGAGGAGGAACGTGCATGCAGCATACCATTCGGCCAAACAGAGTAATGCTATGTCATGGGGAACCGGAAAACAAGATGGTGGGAGGAATTGCGACCAGTGAAAACATGAAAGCGAACTAAGGTTAAATCAGATGGAAAGGAAGAAAGGCGATGTTAAGGGGGAGTTATTTGCTTCAACACCAACGACTGACACAGACAGGTCCTGGGTTTTACGATCCATAAATAAGCGGAGAATCGGCGCGAAAATTGCAGAAAACGTTCCGGTGAAGGATTTCCCGGAAGTGAAGTGTCAACCTTTGGGCAAGGGGGAAAAGAGGCGACTATAATCGTGAATTGACATCATTGTTGGCTTTGTTTGACATTTACCATTCATTAAATTTTAACGGACAACTATATTTCTGAGATTTTTGACTTTCATTTCTTAATTGTTTTCAGAATGATTTACTTTTGGGGAGGAATCGTAGACGATATCTAGGAATATCCTTACCATCACAAGAACATTTATCAAATGATCAATTATTGCAGTTTTGTATTTGTAAATATTTATTTGATATCCTAAAGATAACTTTTAATTTATCAATGGCAGCAAATGTTAGAAAGAATATTTAATTTGTTAAATTTCTTAAGTCTCAATATGAATTAAATGTTAAAATCTAGAAGAGCTGGGAATACCAAATACCCTGAAAAATAAAAGCAATGATATTGACTTTCTTGATTAAATTGACACTTCAAATACTAGGTAATAGACTTCCTTGTGCTTTATTATAATACACCCCCATATAATTTGATATAATAATAGTGTATATGCACTAAAACCTTGTATCAAATATTTACGGTGATTTTTTTTTTAATAAAATTAAGTTTCTCTACCTGATATTCTAAAAATCAGATGGTTGTTTTATAATATAGTCAACACAAAACTATCATCATTTTGTTGTCGTGCAATGCTGCAACAAAAAATACTTTCAACTTTTAATTATATATAGTTTTAAGGATGAAAGCATTTACGTTCATAACATCATCATCCTCTCCTACGCCTATTGACGCAAAGGGCCACGCTTAGAGCTTTTAAATCAATACTCCATTCATCATTTCCTACTTAACGCTTTTTAGTCTTCAATCATGTAGGCCTGGGTCTTCCATCACTTCTAGTGCCTTGTGGAGCCCAGGTGAAAGTTTGGTGAACTAACCTCTCTTGGGGAGAGTGCAAAGAAAATGCCCAAACCAACTCCATCTAACCTTCACCTCACTTTAATTTTCATTTCTAATCCTGTCCTGCCATTCAACTCTTGATATTCTTCTGAGGGCTTTGTTCTCAAATCTACAAAATCTGTTGGATATTGTTTCATTGTCATACCATGACTCGAGTCTATACAGTAACACCGATCTCACTAAACTGATGTATAGTCTATACCGATATATAGTTAATATAGTAAATAAGGAAAGGATATGGAACAAAAACTTGGACAAAATCTGTTTTCTCGATTAACAGAGAACGGTACACTGGAAATTACCGTAGAAAGATCTTATTTAGAAATATTAACATCTCAACTTTATACTTTCATTTTACTTCTGACATAATTTGTCTAGAACAACTAATTCTCCACTATCTATTCTGACTTGATACTCATGGTCATTATGATTCAATATAGACTAGAGTATTTTCATGTGTATTCACTACTTCCTAAACACATTACCAACAAACCATATCTTCAAACAAAAGAAGGACATCAGGCAAACTTATGATGCGTGACTATCCTCGCAGAAGTATTTTCCAGCCTATGCCAAGTTTTATTTGCGATAAGTTTTCTTGAGAATAAAACAGCTGTTCACTATCCTTAAAATCCCAGTTGCAGTGTACTTGGTAAAACCACGAGAGAGGTCATTAGAAACTCGTTAAGTTTTCTGCCGCAGATGAGGTTTTGGGTAAGTAAAAAAGGAAAAATTCTCTTGACTACACTTTTGCTTCTTGGGTATTTTCTGTTTGTCTGACCACAAGTTTACTTATTCTAATATTATTTGCGCTTTATCGAGCTATTTATTATGAGCTTGAGAAATACCCAGAAGGTCAAAATTGCATATGAAGGTAACACATATGTGCATTTTAACAATGATATACAAAAACAGTTGAAACTATATATTATTTGAAATACATATATATCACAATGATTACTCTCTATATTCATATTCTGAATCTGATGGATTTAATTTTCGTCAGTTTAAAGGTTACTCATGAATGGCAGAGGCAAGGGAGAGTGGCATTGCCCTGTCGCGCAAGACAGAGCCCTAGAGACAGATCATATTTACATATGATCAGCACCGAAGCCCCCTATCCACCCAAGCTAGGCTGTGGAGGACCACCATGAAATGGCGGCTGAAAACTCAGCAGATAGACCTATAGATTTCCCCAAAGCCCCCATCCTTAGCTCACAAGGATGGTGAGGTTGCAGTGACTAAATAAACTAACTAGTTTGAGCGAAACTCGAATCCCTGTGTGGCGTTCACCAGCTAGGGACTTTGCCACATCGGCCACCACAGACGTAAAGGTATATATATATATATATATATATATATATATATATATATATATATATATATATATATATATATATATATATATATATATATATACATATATATATATATATATATATATATATATATATATATATATATATATATATATATATATATATATATATATATATATATATATATATATATATGTGTGTGTGTGTGTGTGTGTGTGCGTGTGTGTGGATGCAAATTTTACCACTCATATAAAATCAGTCGAACTATATATTAATTGGAACTGATATATATCACAATAATTATTCTTTATGATTGTATATATTCCTAATCTGGTGCATTTATCTAATATTATAAACTTTGTACTATTACTTTATCAGCATATTTTTTATTTCAAGCAAATTATCTAGTCACGTTTTTGCATACATTCGAGGCTTTTACTCCCTGAGAAATGCATTTCAAGATAAAGCGTTTGAATAAAAGCATACCATTAAACTACCAATTCGCATATTTGATAACATCCTCCAAAAATTTGCATATTTGATAACATCCACCAACAATTTTCATATCTGATAACATCCTCCAATAATTTGCTTATCTAATAACATCCTCCCAAAAAATTGTATATTTGATAACATCTTCTAACAATTTGCTTGTCTCATAACGTCCTCCAACAATTTGCATATTAGATAACATCCTCCAACAATTTGCATACTTAACATCCTTCAACAATTTACATATTTGATAACATCCTTCAAGAATTTCCATATTTCATAACATCCTTCAACAATTTGTATATTTGATAACATCCTCCACCAATTTGCATATTTGATACATCCTCCAGAAATTTGCATATTTGGTAACATCCTTCAAATATTTTCATATGTGATAAGATCCAAATATTTTCATATTTGATAACATCTTCCGACAATTTGCATATTTGATAACATCCTCCAACAATTTGTATATTTCATAACATTTTCCAAAAGAAATTTCATATTTGTTAACATCCTCAAACAATTTTCATATATGATAACATCCTCCAACATTTTGCATATTTGATAACATCTTCCAACCATTTTACATATTTAATAACAACCTCCAACAATTTGTATATTTCATAACCTTCTCCAAAACAATTTGCCTATTTGTTAACATTCTCCAAATATTTTCATATATGATAACATCCTCCAACAATTTTAATTTGATAACATCCTGCAATAATTTGCATATTTGATAACATCCTACAACTATTTTCATTTGATATCATCCTCCAACAATTTGCATATTTGATAACATCCTCCAAAAATTCTCATTTGATAACATCCTCCAACAATTTTCATATTTGATAACATCCTCCAACAATTTTCATTTGATATCATCCTCCAACAATTTGCATATTTGATAACATCCTCCATCAATACTTACCCGAATTTATTCCATCAGTTTCAAGAACAAATTCAAACGAAAAATTGAGTTAAAGATAAGCGAATTATTTTAAAATTAATTTTGGGTGATAAAAGTTAAAAAAAAATATATATGGGTAAAAGCTAAGAAAGAAAGCACTTTAATGTATAAGTTCATCGTAATTTTGTCTTTTTGGTAATAAATGAACACGACATATAATAAATTATCCTTATAACATGAAATTACAAAAGCAAAATTAAAAACGAATAGTGCCAAGCGAAAGTTTGCTGTTTAATGAACTATGTTTATAGCATATCTATCTTTTATGTATTTGATTTATGATTCAAATTATGGATAACAATAGCGTTATGGTGATAACTTGTCTTAGATTCTTATATATATTTATATATAAATATATATATATATATATATATATATATATATATATATATATATATATATATATATATATATATATATATATATATATATATATATATATATATATATATATATATATATATATATATATATATATATATATATATATATATATAATTATACAGAGAGAGAGAGAGAGAGAGAGAGAGAGAGAGAGAGAGAGAGAGAGAGAGAGAGAGACGCACACACACACACACACACACACACATATATATATATATATATATATATATATATATATATATATATATATATATATATATATATATATATATATATATATATATATATATATATATATATTTATATATATATATATATATATATATATATATATATATATATATATATATATATATATATATATATATATATATATATATATATATATATATATATATATATATATATATATATATATATATATATATATATATACAGGAAGGTTGGGGCATCTGGAACGCTGTAGATTTGATATAAATAGGATGGAGAAAAGCCAGCGTAGCATCATACATGTATTTTCCAAAATTTCCTAATTGAGCTTGAACAAGACAACCAACTTTCTTCTTTTTTAGACGTTTTAATTACTAGGACAGAACATGGTTTTAATACGAGCGTCTTTAGAAAAAATACGTTCACAGGTCAAGGTACTAACTTCTACAGCAGTTGTTCCAAGATATTTAAATTAAATAGTATTTCCATGCTGTTACACCTTGTCTATCCGTTATCTTCCAACTGGCACAAATTCCATAGCGAAATCCAATTTTTACTTGATTTTTTTTTTTTTTTTTTTTTTTTTTTTTTTTTTTTAACAATTCGTATCCTCCAGCCTTACTCTTGAAATATGTCTATAACTTTTTAAATGATAAATTTTAGCCACGTCAGCTTTAACCGAACGTGCCTAAATTATT
>NC_090736.1:29241022-29246022 GCF_036898095.1 Palaemon carinicauda
TTTTTTCCGATGAGAGTGACCTCCCCATCCCTCCTTTGAGGCGTCTGAGTGAATCGTCATCGACGGGGGAGGTGGCTGAAGAAGAACCGACTTCTTTAGATGTCTGGCTTGGGACCAAGGCCTGAGAAGAGTACGTAGCTGAGGCGGCACTGGTATTCTCAGATCTCTTCGCGCGTTTGATGCATACCTTCTCCAAACTCCGGTTGCATCCTTTAGCTGTGCTCTTAGCACTGGGTCTGTCACTGAATCAAACTGGAGAGAGCCTAGTACCCTCCCCTATTCGCATCTTGACATCCTTTCGGAATCTAAAAGTCTCTTGACAGAGCCCGCTATCTCCTTCCTTTTCTTCGTCGGGATGGAGAAACTGTGTGACAAAAGGTCCCAGTGGATTCCCAGCCACTGGAACTTTTGGGATGGAGAAAGTCGAGACTTTTTTCTGTTGATCTTGAAGCCTAGGTACTCTAGGAACTGGATCACCTGACTGGAAGCTTGCAAGCATTCGGTCTCGGATGCTGCCCACACCAGCCAGTCGTCCAGGTAGGCTACTACCTGAATTCCCTTTAGGCGTAATTGTTTGAGAGCTGCGCTCGCAAGCTTCGTGAAAATCCTTGGGGCTATGTTTAGCCCGAATGGCATGGCTCTGAAGGCGTACAGTCTCCGTTGTAGCCTGAACCCTAGGTAGGGGGAGAGTCGACTGCTGATTGGAATGTGCCAATAGGCGTCTGATAAGTCTATAGAGACTGAGTATGCCCTCTTAGGCAGTAAGGTCCTTATGTGTTGCAGTGTTAGCATCTTGAATTTGCAATTCACTATGAACTTGTTGAGTGGCGACAAGTCCAGAATGACTCTGAGCTTTTCCGAGTCTTTCTTGGGATCACAAAACAGCCTCCCTTGGAATTTGATGGACTTCACCTTTCGGATCACTTTTTTCTCCAACAGTTCTTGAACGTACTCCTCCAGAACGGGGTGGAGTGTTGGAGAAACCGAAGGCACGGGGGTGGAGTGCTGTACCAGCTCCAGCCCAGTCCATTCTTGAGTAGGCTTTGGGCCCAGGGATCGAAGGTCCAGCGATCCCAAAATTTCATCAGTCTCCCTCCTACCGGTATCGTTTCACTTGGACTGCCGTCCTGAGGTCTTGCCTCCCTGACCACGACCACCCCTGAATCCCCTTCCCCTTGAGGGGTGCCTAGACGAGCCTCTGGCTGCTCCTCTAGGTTTTGCACGAAAGGAAGAAGACTGTCCTTCGAATATTGGGGTGAATGTGGTTGACTGACCTGGCACAGCCTTGGGTACCCACTGAAAAGTAGTCGGGGTTTGTGCCACCATCTGGGGCACTGGAGGCAATGGCAATTGCAGTTGCTGTTGCTGTCTAAAAGGCTTGGCTGACCGAGAAAGTAGCCTAGTCCTCATATTCTTCCTCTTTGGTTGAGGACCCTCATCCGGGGAAGATTTTCTTTTGATAGCCAGGCCCCACTTCTGGAGAAGGTTTCTATTCTCCCCGGCGGCCTTATCAACAACCTCTTTGACCACATCGGTAGGGAAAAGGTCTTTTCCCCAAATGTTGGAGGAGATTAATTTCCTTGGCTCGTGTCTCACCGAAGCCCCGGTGAACACGAACTCCCTGCAAGCTCTCCTTGCCCTGACGAAGCTATAAAGGTCCTTCGCCACTGTGGCTAGGTGAGACTTAGCCACTACCATGAACATTTCATGGACCTTGGGGTCACTTGCCGTCGTCTCAAGAGTAGTCTGATGAGACATTGAGGCAGCCAGTCTTTCTTTTGTCTCGAACTCTCTTCGTAAAAGAGAGTCGGACAGCTTGGGGAGGTCCTCGCCGAATTGCCGTCGGGCAATATCAGCCTCCAACTTTCCCACGGAGAATGTCAGATGGACATCCTTCCAGTCTTTTTGGTCCATAGGCAGGGCCAGCGACAAGGGTTTACACTCCTCCAGGGAGGGGCAAGGCTTGCCGGCCTTGACTGCCTTTAGGACAGCCGCAAACCCTTTCTGTAAAAAGGGGAAGGCTCTAGCAGGAGAGGACACAAAAGAAGGGAGCTTCTTGTTCAATGCAGCTACCTTCGAGTTAGAGAAGCCCCTCTCTTTCATCGAGGATGAAAGTAGGGCTTGAGCCTTAGCGTGGTCCATAATTATGACCTCCTTCGGCTCTGTCTCCTCCCTTGAAGCTGGTTCTTTTCTCAGTCGGACATAGCAGTCCGGATATGATGCCTTGCTGGGCCAAAATTCCACCTCCTCTAGGGGAACTGAACCCAGCTTATCCGAGATGACGATCTTTCCAGTCGTCATCGGCATGTGCTCAGCATACCTCCAGGGGTTAGCATCTGAGCATACGGGAAGGTCTTTCACATTGAGCCTTTTCCGGGGCCCACGTGATTCTGCCAGGGACTGCATACGCAGTTCCATAGCAGCCGCCTTCTCCTGATTCTCCTTCTGCATTTGTTGGATCATTCCAACAATCGAAGAGAGGGCCTGTCCCAGTTCTACTGGGAGACGGGCCGATGTTGAGGGGATAGGATCCGGAATCTGAACCGGAATAGCCGACACCTCGTCGACCTCATCCTCTACGACATCCGGGGTTTGAACTTCATCCTGACCTTTTGCCAGGAGGTCTTGTTCCAAACATTCGTCCAGGTCAGACATCCTGTCATCTAACTGGATGTCTTGCATCGCAACTGCGACTTCCACGTCCACCTGGACTTGATCTTGAGGGATCTCCTCTTGAGGCTGGGGAATCACTGCATCAGCTGATGCCTGGGGAAAAAGATACGCCCTCATCCTCTCACTTGGAAGATAAGGGCCAGAGGTGTTCTTTTTGAAGCCCCTTACCCAAGTACAAAGCTTTTCCCTTGCTATATCCCTTGATTCCGCCGTTCTAGGGGAATCAAAAGCCTCAGTAATCAGGTTAGTGCATACAGTACATACCTGAGGGTCCCAATACTGGAGATCATCCTTGGAGACAGCGCATGCTGCATGTCTCCTACAACACTCATGTCCGCAGAGGTTCTTGCTGCGGACGTTGCAGAAAACATTTCCGCACTTCGGAGGGTCCTCCTGTAAAGAGAAGAAATTTCCATGAGTATCAAGTGAACTATGTATCACTGGATATGCATAGTATAGCATAACAATTCATAAAGGAAAGACACACACTTGTGTTTCCCTCACAACCCATTGTTGCAGCCTTCCAGATAATAAAATCAAAATGGTTTATCTCTTCTAGAGTAACCAATGCAAGGTTTCCAGAGGAAACAGGTGGAGCTCACACCTAAGCAATGATTTTAAAATCCTGGATAATAGACAGGGAAGAACTCAGCTTCCTATCTGAGGGCAACAGCAAAGGGGTGTGCAAGAAAACACAATAGTGTTAGAAGACACAGTGCTGTACCAAAACCCTTACTATAGTTTTCCTCTTACTGTATATGCTATACAGAAGAATACTAGTACAGTATAGGGGGATGTGTGCCGGCCTGCCTTTGCCGGCCGGCACACACCACAACTAGCTTTAAAGTATACTACTTAACAGCTATAAGGCGGCAGCACTCTGGTTCAAATGCCTGTGCCGGTCGGCAGCAACTGCCGGCCGGTAACAGCCAGTGTTGGCCGGCAATGGCTGCCGGCCAGCAACTACACAAGGTAGTACCCAGCTGCCGGCCACACTCTTGGTGACCGGCAGACAAGGGCTGACATAAGCCGGCCGGCAAAGGTACAAGACCGATGCCAGCCAGCAGCAAAAGAACCAGAGGACTACACCTGCCCGGCTGCCGGCCTCATAGGCCGGCAGCCGGGACAGGTACAGCACTAGAAGAAAAAAAGAATGGATGCCGGGATAAGAGTGTACACAACCTCCAAGCCCGGCAACCGGAAGAGTGCATATAAGGAAGGGGAGAAACTAATTCAGGCTTTCTTGACCAATGCCGTCCGGCTCTGCCGGCAGGCATGGATGAGGGACCAAGAGAGGTCCGGGCAGCACTCGAAAACATAGGGGGAAGGGACAAGAGGGTCCTGCCAACCTTGCTTTAGTGACAGATCACCCGCAGCCAAGAAACTTATCTTAGCCTAAGGGAGATCTAAGGGGGAAGGCCAACAATACTTGCCAGCTCCCAGAGCACCAAAGCGAAGAAGGCGTTGCTACTCCCAAGGGAAGAACTTATCCTCCCCCGAGAACAGCAACAAGGACTAGTCTGGTAGATCACAAAAGAAGGAATCATATCCACAGAAACCTTCAGTAGTGACCTAAGGGAGCTAAGCTCCCTTTGTCTGTGTTAGGTCAGCGAGGGGGACTCAGCCCCAAGCCAGACAACACAGACTCAGACTAAAAAACTCTGTTGTTCTGTCCCTCTTGAACCATAACTACAGGAACAGGAAGGTACAGTAACACCCTAGTATAGTTTTATCGAAAATAAATTCGGAAAAAACCACTTAGGGATAAGCCTAAGGCTTAAATAGAGGGAAAGGGATTGTATACCTTCTCCGAAGAAAAGAAGCAACCGGGGAGTATGATAAAGTATACTAAGGCTCCATAAGCTACTAGCCTAGGCACCAAGAGAATCGATTACCTAAATCACCGAAACTCACTCGTATACTATCTTAGAAATATTCCACACAGTCTAAAATGTATAAAATATAGACTAAAGCTTCAATAAAATTTTAATTACACTTGGAAAAACCATAATCATGGTTGAAGTACTAGGACCAAACGACTAGGCTACATGGCCTAGCGTAGGCCAGAATGGCGAATACTTCGCCCAAAAATACTAAGCACGAAAGGAAATCCTATGTAATGCTAAATAGCTAAAATTTATTAAAGCAAAACAACCAGGAATGTCGCTCTGACTAACTAATTTATACCTAGCGAGCGACAGCATCCAAGACACCTCTGGTAGGCTACGGCTCTTGTATCAAAGATTAATCCTATTAATCACTCAAAATTTTACCAAGAGCCTACATTTATACATAAAAGACACTATACTCAACTTATCAGAGGCCGA
>NC_090736.1:29261022-29266022 GCF_036898095.1 Palaemon carinicauda
AGAATTTCTTGTTTACTTTAAAGTCAGAATGGTGTTAATACGCCAATGCTGTGGACAGCAACCTGATTAAAATAAATCAACATGAACAATGGCCTACAGCTTACTTTTCAATGTCTTTAATTAAACCCCGCCCTCTCTCTCTCTCTCTCTCTCTCTCTCTCTCTCTCTCTCTCTCTCTCTCTCTCTCTCTCTCTCTCTCTCTCTCTCTCTCTCCAGACACACAAAACATATACGCATGCACAAAGAAGATAAGTTATTGAACAGGCTGAAACGTTATCTTCAAAATATGGTCAAAATATGTTGGACTTGCAACTACTATTCTGAAGCCATTACCTGAACGAAAAGAATATAAGATTAGTTAATAATTACAACGTGTATCCAAAACATCTCTGGATCCCAGGTGGTCTGCTTTAGATTAGGAAAGACGTTTCAATTCTCCTTTTCATTTGTCTTTCCGTCTCCTGCAAGACCTGAAAAAGGGTTTTTATGAGGATGAAGTTTTGAGGGCTTACATATTTGAAGCCGAAAGTCAAAGTCTTTGTTTACCGGGAAGAATCTCATTAGTCCTTGACTTGACAAAAGAAAAGTTTTTCGCTTTACAAAGAGAGAGAGAGAGAGAGAGAGAGAGAGAGAGAGAGAGAGAGAGAGGAGAGAGAGAGAGAGAGAGAGGAGAGAGAGAGAGAGAGAGAGAGAGAGTGCGTCATTTTGCTTGAGGAATTTAACTAATCCCCCAAAAACATATTGTAAAAAAAAAAAATAAATATTATTATATCCTAAAGAATATAATTAACCAATAGATTGAATTACATTTGACAGATTTAATACATATAAATGCAAAAACTTATATGCTAAAGGAAACATATTATTATTATTATTATTATTATTATTATTATTATTATTATTATTATTATTATTATTATTATTATTATTATTATTATTATTATTATTATTATTATTATTACAAGCTAGGCTATAACCCTTGTTGGAAAAACAGGATGATAAATGCTCAAAGGCTCCATCATGGAAAAATAGTGATGAAACGAAACAAGGAAATAAATAAACTACAAGAGAAGAATAGAAAACAAAAATAAAATATTCCACGAACAGTACCAACATTAAATTAGATCCTTGACATAAAAAAAGGGAAATAAGTCAGAATATTTTGCCCGAGTGCACTCTCAAGCAAATAAAGAAAGAAATAATTTCGGAAGGATGTCCTTTTTTTTCTAGTAGTGGAGGGGACGATATTGAAATTAGTGACAGACTTCAGTCTCTGGATAAGTGCACGTAAGAATTACTGCAGAATTAGAAAATCAATTAATTTTAACCTAAAGATTTATATACGATTTTAAGTAATATATATTGAAGTTGATTATTTTTTGTTACTCGTCATGGACGCCCGGTTGGTGTTTGAAAGCATCATGGAATAAAAAATGGCAATGAAGGTATCATCATAAAGTCACGATACAGGATATAGCATTAATGCATTTTAAAGTATAGGTATATCATTACAAGTGTTCCCAAGCTGTCAAAAATAACATCTAAATATTTAGATGGATGCACACACACACACACACACACACACACACACCACTCACACTCACACAGATATAACCCTTCCCATCCTCTCCTCATCTCTTAACTAAATCCAAAACTGGAAGATGTAAAATACACCAGAAGATGCATTAGCAACTCTCTGGTGGATATACGAGGTGCCTCACACTGAGGTACCTAGGGGAACCCAAACATAAAATAAGGCAATAAGGTAAGGTACTCTAGAGCATGACAGAAAAGATATTATATATATATATATATATATATATATATATATATATATATATATATATATATATATATATATATATATATATATATATATATATATATATATATATTATGTGTATATATATATATATATATATATATATATATATATATATATATATATATATATATATATATATATATATATATATATATATATATATATATAATATATATATATATATATATTACTTGCTAAGCTACAACCCTAGTTGGAAAAGCAGGATGCTATAAGCCATAGGGCTCCAACAGGCAAAATAGCCCAGTGAGGAAAAGGAAAATATTAAACCTTTTAAAAACAGTAACAACATTAAAATAAATATCTCCTATATAAACTCTGCAAACTTTAACAAAACAAGGGGAAAAGATATCATATAGACTATTGTGCCCGAGTGTACCCGCCAGCAAGGGAACTCTAACCCCCAAGACAGTGGAAGACCATGGTACAGAGTTGGAAAAGCAGGATGCTATAAGCCAAGGGGCTCCAACAGGGAAAATAGCCCAGTGAGGAAAAGAAACAAGGAAAAATTAAACATTTTGAGAACAGTAACAACACTAGAATAAATATCTCCTATATAAACTCTGCAAACTATAACAAAACAAGCGGAAGAGGTATTAGATAGAATATTGTGCCCAAGTGTACCCGCCAGCAAGAGATCTCTAATTCCAAGACAGTGGAAGACCATGGTACAGAGGCTATGGCACTACCCAAGACTAGAGAACAATTATTAGATTTTGGAGTGCCCCTCTCCTAGAGGAGCTGCTTACCATAGCTAAAGAGCCCCTTCTACCCTTACCTAGAGGAAAGTGGCCACTGAACAATGACAGTGCAGTAACCCCTTGGTCAAGTAGAATTGTTTGGTAATATTGATGTTGTCAGGTGCATGAGGACAGAGGGAAATATGTAAAGAATAGGTCAGACTATTCGGTGAATGAGTAGGTAAAGGGAAAATGAACCGTAACCCGAAAGAAGAATCCAATGTAGTACTGTCTGATCAGTCAAAGGTCCCCAGAACGCTCTAGCGGTAGTATCTAAGACACACACACACACACACACACACACATATATATATATATATATATATATATAATATATATATATATATATATATATATATATATATATATATATATATATATATATATATATATAATATATATATATATATATATATATATATAGACACTGGCGCTCTTTTCTATCTCAGCTCAAGTTTTTGGCAATGAGGATATGTTGTAAACAATCCAAGGTGAATCCGCATAAATCTTTTTAAAATGTTTTGTTCAAATGTTGCTGTAAAAAAAAGATGTTTGAATTCTATTTATACAGAAAATTGGAAGGGCATATACCAATAAGTACTAAACCTAATACAGCTATATCTAGCATTTTTTTACCCGTGCATAAAAATATAGAAAAAAAATATTATTTTTATATATAATTTACCTATAATACCAATCTTCATAATATCTTGAATTAAAGTTTTAAACTAAATTGCATTCTGAATGATGCCTCTAAACTATCAACGTTTTTCGTGGAATATACTGTTATAATGGAAAATTAAAGGAGATATAAGTGTATTATTTAATAATTTAACGGTGTTGTTAAATATTTCATAATACCTGCTAGCTAATTCAAACATTCATTTTACAAAGCAATTTAAATGCTGGCAAAAATGACATTACTTGGAAACGAAAAATGCTCATATGTGCAAAAAAACATACCAGTGTACATACAAGCGTCCCCACACTATACACTTATACACAGGCGTACATACATCCATGCAAACACACACATGACTGTGTGTGTATTTTATATATATATATATATATATATATATATATATATATATATATATATATATATATATATATATATATATATATATATATATATATATATATATATATATATATATATATATATATATATATATATATATATATATGTATATATATATATATATATATATATATATATATATATATATATATATATATATATATATATATATATATATATATATATATATATATATATATATATATATATAAGGGCGTGTGTTTGTGTGTGTGCATGCATGCCTATAAATCATTACCCTGGTCATCATTTCCTCATACGCCTGTTGATGCAAAGGGCCTCGGTTAGATTTCGCCAGTCGTCTCTATCATGAGCTTTTAAATCAATACTTTTCTGTTCATCTTCTACATCACGCTTAATACTAATCAGACATGTAGGACTGGGTCTTCCAACTCTTCTAGTGCCTTGTGGACCACAGTTAAACAATTGGTGAACTAATCTCTCTTAGGGAGTGCGAAGAGCATACCCAAATAATCTCCATCTACCTCTCACCATAAACTCATCTACATACGGCACTCGATTAATCTCTCTTCTAGCTTCAGGTCTAATCATGTCCTGCCATTTAACACCTAATATTCTTCTGAGGGCTTTGTTCTCAAATCTACAAAATCTGTTAGATATTGTTCCATTGTCATACCATGATTCATGTCCAAACAGTAACACCGATCTCGCTAAATTGATATATAGCATGAATTTTATATGTAATTATAGGTAATTTAATTTACAAATTTAACTTAACCTAGAAACTGTGTGATTTGCTTTTTATTTAATCTCTCATTAAACTCCAGTGCTGGAGACCCTGTATTATAGATCATTGTTCCTAAATATTTAAATGATTCTACCTCATTAATACTTTCTCCTTCCATTGATATTTCTTCTTCTGTTGGAACTTTCGTTCTAATCATCTCTGTCTTTCTTCTGTTTATCTGTAGCTCATCCTCATGTGATATTTTATGCGTTATAGAAAGCAAGCATTTAAAAATCCTATAGTATTTTGCTATAAGGACAGCGTCATCAGTATGCTAATTTTCTATTACCAATTCAGTCCATTCCTGCTCCACCACCCCAACGGTTCAGTTCTATGCATTACTAAATCTATGAGGAGGATAAACACCATAGGTGACAACACATTTCTCTGAAGCACTCCATATTTCACTAGAATTCAGATTTACATATCTGAGATGAACTCCATAATAAAACAGAACTCTGCATAATATTGGCCAGTGTACAATATCAAAGGCCTTTTCCACAACTGCCATTAGAAATTTATTTCTATATAAAAAAAACAATTTTCAAGAATATATATATATATATATAT
>NC_090736.1:29270388-29280388 GCF_036898095.1 Palaemon carinicauda
ATATATATATATATATATATATATATATATATATATATATATATATATATATATATATATATATATATATATAAGAAGAGGATAACCCAAAACTTTAAGCATAAGTATGATAGTAAACAGAACTGTTTATCTGAAAGAAAACACATTAAATGCCACTTTTAAGATACCTAGGTATCAAAGTCATAAAAGTCTGTATTACAAATCAATGACATTAGCGTTAGAAACGCTCGGCACACATGTCTGCACTTATGCTAGGTTCACCTTTGGAAATGGAACAGTCTACAAGGGCAACTCAGTGCCCTCAATTAGTTTGTAGTACGGTATGTAACTAAACACTCACCCTGGAATTAATCGTCCCAATTAAAACCACTGTTCCTCGCAGAGTTAAACAGTAGGGTTAACGACGCGACCCACTGCTACCACAGATCTCTTTAGTTCCTCTACTTGCTTCGCATAGTGGCGAAAGAACACTCTGGAAGACTTCCAGCCAGTGTATGAACGGAGATGTTCAAAATCCATACAATTAAAGAAATTTAAGAATGAGGCAACTTTCCTCGGATCGTGACCTGCGGGTATACTGTCACGATCCGCTCTGCGAATAAAATATGTGATTTTCGCTCTGAGTTGATTCAGAGATAAATTTGAGCCTGATGTTTCTCCCCTGAATAGTTGACCACCCTTGAAGTCTGAAGTTCTATGAAGATAGACCTTTAGGCATTCTACTGGACATAGAGATGCATCTTCTTTCAGAGGGCAGATTCTCCAGGGACCCCACCTGTTGGTGGGTAACTCATTCTTGGCGAGAAACGTAGGATCCGGATACAGGTTCAGTTCTCTCCCATCCAGGAACTAAACACGACCTGCCTCTCTCGAGAGGGCTACAATCTCACTAACCCTGGCCCCGGACGCGAGTGCAAATAGGAAAATAACTTTTTGTGTCAAATCCTTTAACGCACATTCTTCATTGCACAACAGAGAAGCGAAATGAAGAACTTTGTCTAAAGACCATGAAATGGCCTTTGGAGGTGCTGAAGGTCTGAGCCTAGCGCAGGCTTTCGGAACTTTATTAAAGAACTCGTTACCTAGGTCGACCTGGAAGGCATAAAGAATGGGTCTTGTCAAAGCAGACTTACACGCTGAAATCGTGTTAGCTGCCAATCCTTGACCATGGAGGTGGATGAAGAAAGATAAGCAGAAGTCTGTCGAGATCTCCTGCGGATACTTCGCCTTGCCAAAGGCCACCCATTTTCTCCAAGATGACTCATATTGTCTTCTAGTAGATTTGCACTTATATTCCTCTAGGAAGTCTATGCTGGCTTTCGAAATCCCGAAACGCTTTCTCACCGCTAGGGAGAGAAAATCATGAGCTGCAGGGTCCGGGTTTTCTGTAATGAAGCGCAGACAGTCAACTTCTGGACTCGCTGGGTCAGAACTGGATCTGGTAGCGGTACAAACTTCAGCTCTAGTTCCAATGCCAGGGGGAACCACACGCTGTTCGGCCACTTGTGGGCTACTATTGCCGCTACCCCTTTGAAGGATCTCAGTTTGTTGAGGACCCTCAACAGAAGGTTGTGAGGAGGGAACAGATAAATCCTGGACCCTCTGTTCCAGTTGAGGGACATCACGTCCACTGCTTCCGCTAAGGGGTCCTCTTACGGGGACACGTACAGGGGCAACTTCTTGTTGTCTTTCGTCGCAAAGAGGTCTATCTGCAGATCTGGGACTTGATTCAGAATGAAGGAGAATAATCCTGCGTCTAAGGACCATTCCAACTCTATCGGTGTGAACCTGGATAGAGCGTCCACTGTCACATTGCGGACTCCTTGAAAGTGAACTGCCGACAGGTACCACTTCTTCTTTTCCGCCAATCGGAAGATGGCCAACATCACCAGGTTGAGAGGTGGTGACCTCGATCCTTGTTGATTCAAGCATCTCACAACTACCTCGCTGTCCATCACCAACCTTATGTGGATCGAGTGACGCGGGGAAACTTTCTTTAAGGTAAGGAGCACTGCCATAGCTTCTAGAAAGTTTATGTGAAAGGTCTTGAATAGCTTGGACCAAGTCCCCTGGACTTTTTTCCGATGAGAGTGACCTCCCCATCCCTCCTTCGAGGCGTCTGAGTGAATCATCACCGACGGGGGAGGTGGCTGAAGAAGAACCGACTTCTTTAGAAGTCTGGCTTGGGACCAAGGCCTGAGAAGAGTACGTAGCCGAAGCGAAACTGGTCTTCTCAGATCTCTTCGCACGATTTATTCAAAACTTCTTCAAACTCCGGTTGCATCCTTTAGCTGTGCTCTTAGCACTGGGTCTGTCACCGAAGCAAACTGGACAGAGCTCAGTACCCTCTCTTGTTCGCGTCTTGATATCCTTTCGGAATCTAGAAGTCTCTTGACAGAACCCGCTATCTCCTTCCTTTTCTTCGCCGGGATGGAGAAACGGTGTGACAAAAGGTCCCAGTGGATTCCCAGCCACTGGAACTTTTGAGATGGAGAAAGTCGAGACTTTTATCTGTTGATCTTGAAACCTAAGTACTGTAGGAACTAGATCACTTGACTGGAAGCTTGCAAGCATTCTGTCTCGGATGCTGCCCACACCAACCAGTCGTCCAGGTAGGCTACTACCTGAATTCCCTTTAGGCGTAATTGTTTGAGAGCTACGCTCGCAAGCTTCGTAAAAATCCTTGGGGCTATGTTTAACCCGAATGGCATGGCTCTGGAGGCGTATAGTCTTCGTTGTAGCCTGAACCCTGGGTAGGGGGAGAGTCGACGGTTGATTGGAATGTGCCAATAGGCGTCTGACAAGACTATAGAGACGGAATATGCCCTCTTGGGCAGTAAGGTCCTTATGTGTTGCAGTGTTAGCATCTTGAATTTGTAATACACTATGAACTTGTTGAGTGACGACAAGTCCAGAATGACTCTGAGCTTTTCCGAGTCTTTCTTGGGAACACAAAACAGCCTCCCTTGGAATTTGATGGACTTTACCTTTCGGATCACATTTTTCTCCAACAGTTCTTGAACGTACTCCTCCAGAACGGGTGTGGAGTGTTGGAAAACCCGAAGGCCCGGGGGTGGAGTGCTGTACCAGCTCCAGCCCAGTCCATTCTTGAGTAGGCTGTGGGCCCAGGGATCGAAGGTCCTCCGATCCCGAAATTTCAGAAGTCTCCCTCCTACCGGTATCATCCCGCTTGGACTGCCGTCCCGAGGTCTTGCCTCCCTGACCACGACCACTCCTGAATCCCCTTCCCCTTGAGGGGCGCCTAGACGAGCCTCTGGCTGCCCCTCTAGGCTTTGCTCGAAAGGAAGTAGACTGCCCTTCGAACGATGGGGTGAATGCCGTGGACTGTGTCGACACGGCCTGGGGTACCCACTGAAAAGTGGTCGGGGTTTTTGCCTCGATCTGGGGCACTGGAGGCAATGGCAATTGCAGTTGCTCTTGCTGTCTAAAAGGCTTGGCTGGCCGAGACGGTAGCCTAGTCCTCATAGTCTTCCTCTTTGGTTGAGGACCTTCATCCGGGGAAGACTTTCTTCTAATAGCCAGGCCCCACTTCTGGAGAAGGTTTCTATTCTCCAAGGCGGCCTTATCAACTACTTCTTTGACCAAATCGGTAGGGAAAAGGTCTTTTCCCCAAATGTTGGAGGAGTTTAGTTTCCTTGGCTCGTGCCTCACCGTAGCCGAGGTGAACACGAACTCCCTACAAGCTCTCCTCGCCTTGACGAAGCCATAAAGGTCCTTCGTCACTGTGGCCAGATGAGTCTTGGCCACCACCATGAACATTTCATGGACCTTGGGGTCACTTGCCATCGTCTCAAGAGTAGTCTGAAGAGACATTGAGGCAGCCAGTCTTTCTTTTGTCTCGAACTCTCTCTGCAAGAGAAAGTCCGACAGCTTAGGGAGGTCCTCGCCGAACTGACGTCCGGCGATATCAGCCTCCAACTTCCCAACTGAGAACGTAAGATGGACGTCCTTCCAGTCTTTGTGGTCCATAGGTAGGGCCAGCGACAAGGGTTTACACTCCTTCAGGGAGGGGCAAGGCTTGTCGGCCTCGACTGCTTTTAGTACAGCCGCAAACCCTTTCTGTAAAAAGGGGAAGGCTCTAGCAGGAGAGGACACAAAGGAAGGGAGCTTCTTGCTCAATGCAGCTACTTTTGAGTTAGAGAAGCCCCTCTCTTTCAACGAGGATGAAAGCAGAGCTTGAGCCTTAGTATGGTCCATCACTATGACCTCCTTCGGCTCTGTCTCCTCCTTTGAAGCTGGTTCCTTCCTCAGCCGGACATAACAGTCCGGATATGATGCCTTGCTGGGCCAGAATTCCACCTCCTCTAGGGAAACTGAGCCCAGCTTATCCGAGATGACGATCTTTCCAGTCGTCATTGACATGTGCTCAGCATACCTCCATGGGTTAGCATCTTAGCACAAGGGAAGGTCTTTCACATTGAGCCTTTTCTGGGGCCCATGTGATTCTGCAAGGCACTGCATCCGCCGTTCCATAGCAGCCGCCTTCTCCTGATTCTCCTTCTGCATTTGTTGGATCATTCCAACAATCGAAGAGAGGGCCTGTCCCAGCTCTAATGGGAGACCGGCCGATGTTGAGGGAATAGGCTTCGGAATCTGAACCTGAGTAGCTGACACCTCGTCAACCTCTTCCTCTACGACGTCCTGGGCTTGAACTTCATCCTGGCCTTCTGCCAGGAGGTCTTCTTCCAAACGCTCGTCCACATCAGACATCCTGTAATCTAACTGAATGTCTTGCATCGCGACTGCGACTTCAGCATCCACCTGGATCTGACCTTGGGGGATCTCCTCTTGAGGCTGGGGAATCACTGCATCAGCTGATGCCTTAGGGAAAAGATACGCCCTCATCTTCTCACTTGGAAGATAAGGGCCAGAGGTGTTCTTTTGGAAGCCCCTTACCCAGGTACGAAGCTTCTCCCTTGCTATATCCCTTGATTCCGCCGTCCTAGGGGAATCAAAGGCCTCAGTAATCAGGTTAGTGCACACAATACATACCTGAGGGTCCCAATACTGGAGATCATCCTTGGAGACAGCGCATGCTGCGTGTCTCCTACAAAACTCATGTCCGCAGAGGTTCTTGCTGCGGACGTTGCAGAAAACATTTCCGCACTTCGGAGGGTCCCCCTGTAAAGAGAAGAAATTTCCATGAGTATCAAGTGAACTATGTATCACTGGATATGCATAGTATAGCATAACAATTCATAAAGGAAAGACACACACTTGTGTTTCCCTCACAACCCATTGTTGCAGCCTTCCAGATTATAAAATCAAATGGTTAATCTCTTCTAGAGTAACCAATGCAAGGTTTCTAAAGGAAACAGGTGGAGCTCACACCTAAGCAATGATTTTAAAATCCTGGATAATAGACAGGAAAGAACTCACTTTCCTATCTGTAGGGCAACAGCAAAGGACTGTGCAAGAAAACACAAAAGTGTTAGACCACACAGTGCTGTACCAAAACCCATACCATAGTTTTCTTCTTACTGTATATGTTATACTGAAGAATACTAGTACAGTATAGGAGGATACGTGCCGGCCGGCACACACCCTAACTAGCTTTAAAGTATACTACTTAACAGCTATAAGGCGGCAGAACTCTGGTTCAAGTGCATGTGCCGGCTGGCAGCAACTGCCGGCCGGCAACAGCCAATGTCGGCCGGCAATGGCTGCCGGCCGGCAACTACACAAGGTAGTACCCAGCTGCCGGCCACTCTCTTGGTGACCGGCAGACAAGGGCTGACATTAGCCGGCCAGCAAAGGTACAGGACCGATGCCAGCCGGCAGCAAAAGAACCAGAGGACTACACCCGCCTGGCTGCCGGCCTCATAGGCCGGCAGCCGGGTCGGGTACAGCACTAGAAGAAAAATAGGATGGATGCCGGGATAAGAGAGTACACTACCTCCAAGCCCGGCAATCCGAAAGAGTGCATATAAGGAAGGGGAGAATATAATTCAGGCTTCCTGACCAATGCCGTCTGGCTCTACAGGCAGGCATGGATGAGGGACCAAGGGAGGTCCGGGGAGCACTCAAAATATAAGACCCTTGCGGCAGGGGGCTGAGTCAATTCCACATCCTAACCTATTCTAGGTCCAGATGTAGAACGACGTACAGTACTGTAATGGCTAGGCCATTACGGAGATAGAGGGGGAAGGGACAAAAGAGGGTCCTACCAACCTTGCTTTAGTGACGGATCACCCGCAGCCAAGAGACTTATCTTAGCCTAAGGGAGATCCAAGGGGGGAGGCCAGCAATACTTGCCAGCTCCCAGAGCACCAAAGCAAGGAAGGTGTTGCCATTCCCAGGGAAAGAAACTTATCCTCCCCCGAGAACAGCAACAAGAACTAGTCTGGTAGATCACAAAAGAAGGAATCATATCCACAGAAACCTTCGGTAGTGACCTAAGGAGGCTAAGCCACCTTTGTCTGTGTCAGGCCAGCAAGGGAGACTCTACCCCAAGCCAGACAAACACAGACTCAGACTAAAAAACTCTGTTGTTCTGTCCCTCTTTGAACCAGACTTACTGGAACAGGAAGGTACAGTAACACCCCAGTATAGTTTTATCGAAAATAAATTCGGAAAAAAACCACTTAGGGATAAGCCCAAGGCTTAAACAGAGGGAAAGGGATTGCAGACCTTCTCCGAAGAAAAGAAAGCAACCGGGGAGTATGAGAAAGTATACTAAGGCTCCATAAGCAACTTAGCCTAGGCACCAAGAGAATCGATTACCTAAATCACCGAAACTCACTCGTATACTATCTTGGAAATATTCCACACAATCTTAAATGTATAAAACATAGCCTAAAGCTTCAATAAAATTTAATACACTCGGAAAACCCAAAATCATGCATGAAGTATTAGGACCAAACGACTACGCTACATGGCCTAGCGTAGGCCAGAATGGCGAATACTTCGCCAAAATAATACTAAGCACGAAAGGAAATCCTATGTAATGCTAAATAGCTAAAATTTATTAAAGCAAAACAACCGCGAATGTCGCTCTGACTAACTAAACTTATACCGAGCGAGTGACAGCGTCCATGACGCCTCCGGTAGGCTACGACTCTTGTAACAAAGATTAATCCTATTAATCACTCAAAAATTTACCAAGAGCCTACATTTATACATAAAAGACATGGTACTCAACTTATCAGAGGCCGACGAAGACGGAGAAGCCATGAAAAGCAGAATAAATCCAATATTTGCGAGAAACACAGGAAAAAACACCGAGTTGTTAAGCTACGCAAAAAGGAATACAGATGGCGCCAGGATTGGCGCCAGGCACGCTTACGAATCGGGAGATAGGGAGCCTTGGGAGCGGCTCCCCCCTTTTTCTTTCCCGAATTCGTTTCTTGCCAAACTGCCCCCTGCGAGACGAAATCTCTGTTCGGGATGCAGATTGCCATGTGGCGTGTCAAGAATACGTCCTCTGATATGTCGCGATATCCCTTTCAGGAGGGATATTCGCTCCAGGAGTTAGAATTCTGGTACCTTAAGGTAAATTCTCTGGGAATATCGCCGTAGTTGTAATATACCCTAGGAAGCTACTCTATAGGAACTTCCATCAGGACGACATGGCTTGAGCCCAAAAAAAAATATATATATATATATATATATATATATATATATATATATATATATATATATATATATATATATATATATATATATATATATATATATATATATATATATATATATATATATATATACATATATATATATATATATATATATATATATATATATATATATATATATATATATATATATATATATATATATATATATATATATATATATATATATATATATATATATATATCATAATGTCGCAAATATTACTCACGGAGACTTACATACTGATTCAATCGTGAGAATTTTCAGAAGAGCATTTACAATGAATATACAAATTACTAATCTTATGTCCTTGTTATCTTCCATAGTGCGTCCACCAAATAGTATTCACGAACGTTGATGACGTGATTATTATGACCAGTATACTGTATGTTAGACTGTTATTTTCATATTATTTTCATGGCAGATATTCCAAAGGAACCTTGAACATTTACAGTTATGCATTTTTTGAACCATTGAGAAATATCGTTTTCTCTGCTGAGCAGATATTAAATTCTTTATCATTTGATCGGTCCCATTTAAAGGGTCATAAGAGAAAAGAATTCATCTAAATGAATGGTAAAAGAGAACGGCTTTTATTTATCATAAATTTACATTCCTTCAGTGTTTTGTTTAGAGATGGGAAATTTATTTATTCATTAGGCTATCAGAGGAGAGTATTTTGTTCTAACTAATGAATATTGTTTTTCACCAATGGAACAAAATTGATTTGATGCAGAAATTTGATTGTCAATTCTATGATAGCCATACTGAAAAAAAATATGACGCGTTTATTTGACTGTGAAAAAGGGGAGAATATGTGTAAAATGTTATAGAAGATAACAATTAAAAGATATCATATAGCAGTAAATACATTCTCTACCTGGTGAAATGGAATTACTCTTTCGCAATATTCATTAAACCTTTGTCCCTAGTGAAATAAAACAAAGGTACCTCGCTATTGTTTTTTTTCCTATCTTTCTTTATTTATCAATATATCTATATATCTATTCATAAACGACAGAATTTAAGACGATGGTGTGAGAGACAAATCACCATGCATAGTTATTGCATCTAGTAAATCTCCTTTATTAAGTGTAGCCTATAGGGTAATCAAGAAAATTGTAAATCATCTTAGCACTGGGTCTGTCACTGCTGCGAACTGGAGAGGGTTCAGTACTCTTTCCTGTTAGCGTCTTGAAATCCTGACGGATTACAGTAGTCCTTGACCGACCCTGCGATCTCCTTCTTCATCCCTAAGGGAAAGGAGAGACAGTGTGACCTCAGGTTTCAATGGTTTTCCAGCCATTTGAACCTTTGAGCTGGAGAGAGTCGAGACTTCTTGAAGTTGATTTTGCATCCCCGATGTTCCAGGAACTGGGTTACTTCTTTGGATGCTTGCAGACCAGCCTCTTCGGGTGCTGCCCGCACTAACCATTCGTCCAGGTACTTTTTCACCTGAACAGTTTCTAGGCATGGTTATTGCACGACTGCGTCCGCCAATTTCGTGAAGGTACTTGGGACTCTGTTTAGTCTGAAGAGTATGGCTCTTAGGACATACTTTATCTTCTGTAACTTGAATCCTAGGTAGGAGGAGAGGGGGCGATTAACTAGAAGCTGCCGATAGGCACCTGTCAGGTTTCCACCCACAAATAATCGATAGTGCTTCAAAATTTAATGTTGACTTACTTTACAAATCACAACCATTTACAGACTGTTTTAATAACAAAAACAACCAATATATGAGGTATTGTAAGTCATGTTTGGGTAAAAGTGACAACACTGTTGGGTTTGAAATGTCAACAGCGGCTCCCCGCAAACTGACTCCTGTCGCGTCTGTCCTTGGTGTAACAGGTGGGTAACAGAGCTCCCATTATTAAGTAATTACTCATACGTGTATATATTCTTATGGTTATTTTATTTAGTGTGTGTGTGTGTTATTCTGTGATGCATGAATGAAAAACCGTTCCACGGAATTCATGTAATACACTGTGACTATGACTATGATGGCCGTGTCTTAGAGACCGAACAACACAATGCCACTTCTGTTGTTCGTTTTTTTTGTTTCTCTCTTGTATGATTGTCACTTCTTTCTTTTCATTTTATTTCTCTTCAGGTACCTTATTATTACCTATTTTTTTCCTTATCCCACAGATACATATCCCAAAGATCGAGATGCAGAAAAGAAAGTACGACGACAAGTACCTGGACTATGGCTTCACGTTTTTGGAGGGGCGTGATGAGCAGCTGCCGCAGTGCGTCATTTGCCACAAAACGCTCAGCAATGATTCGATGAAACCCCATCAACTGAAGAAGCACCTCTCTAATGTACACCCCGAGTTCGTTGGCAAGGAGAGGCAGTTTTTTT
>NC_090736.1:29287888-29290388 GCF_036898095.1 Palaemon carinicauda
GAGGAATTACGACCAGTGAAAACATGAAAGCGAACTAAGGTTAAATCAGATGGAAAGGAGGAAAGGCGATGTTAAGGGCGAGTTATTTGCTTCAACGCCAACGACCGACAGAGACAGGTCCTGGATTTTCCGATCCATAGATAAGCGGAGAATCGGCGCGAAAATTGCAGAAAACGTTCCGGTGAAGGATTTCGCAGAAGTAAAGTGTCAACCGTAGGGCAAGGGGAAAAGACGAGGCTTTACCCATGACTTGACATCATTGTTGGCATTGTTTGATATTTACCATTCATTAAATTTTAAAGGACAACTATATTTCTGAGCTTTTTGACTTTCATTTCTTAATTGTTTTCAGAATGATTTACTTTTGGGGAGGAATATATCTAGGAATATCCTTAGCGTCATAAGCACATTTATCAAATGATCAATTATTGCAGTTTTGTATTTTCAAAATATTTATTTGATATTCTAGAGATAACTTTCAATTTATTAATGGCAGCAAATGTTAGAATAAATATTTAATTTGTTAAATTTCTTAAGTCTCCATATGAGTTCAATGTTAAAATCTAGAAGTGCAGGCATACAAACCAAATATCAATAAAAGCAAAAGCAACGATATTGATTTTCTTGATTAAATTGACACTTTAAATATTAGGTAATGGACTTCACAGTGCTTTATCATAATGCACCTTCATATAATTTGATATAATAATAGTGTATATACACTAAAACATTGTATAAAATATTCACGGTGAATTTTTTTGGAATAAAATTAAGTTTCTCTGCCTGGTATTCTAAAAATCAGATGGTTGTTTTATAATATAATCAACACGAAACTAACATCATTTAGTTGTCGTACAATGCTGCAATAAAATAAAACTTTCAACTTTTAATTATATACTGTTTTAAGGATAAAAGCATTTACGTTCATATCATCATCCTCTCCTACGCCTAATGACACAAAGGGCTTCGCTTAGAGCTTTTAAATTAATACTTCTCCATTCATCATTTCCTACTTAATGTTTTTAGTCTTCAGTCATGTAGGCCTGGGTCTTCCAGCTGTTCTAGTGCCTTGTGGAGCCGAGTTGAAAGTTTGGTGAACTAACCTTTCTTGAGGAGTGCAAATAGCATGCCCAAACCATCTCCATCTAACCTTCACCTCAATTCTAGTTTCCTTTCTAATCCTGTCCTGCCATTTAACTCTTGATATTCTTCTGAGGGCTTTGTTCTCAACTCTACAAAGTCTGTTGGATATTGTTTCATTGTTATACTACGATTCATGTCCATACAGTAACACCGATCTCACTAAACTGATATATAGCCCATACTGATATATAGTTAATATAGCTGATAAGGAAATAATATGGAACAAAAGCTTAGACAAAATCTGTTTTTTTAATTAACAGAGAACGGTTCATTAGAAATTACAGTAGAAAGATCTTATTTAGAAATATTAGCATCTCAACTTTACTTTTAATTTAATTTATTTAGAACAACTAATTCTCAACTATCTATTCTGACTTGATACTCACGGTCACCTTTCATTAAAATATCCTAAAGTATTTTCATGTGCATTCATAACCTCCTAAACAAATTTACAACAAACCATATCTTCATACAAAAGAAAGACATAAGGCAAACTTATGATGCGTGGCTCTCCTTGCAGAAGTATTTTCCAGCCTATGCCAAGTTTTATTTTCTATAAGTTTTCTTGAGAATAAAACAACTGTTCGCTTTCCCTAAAATCCAAGTTGCAGTGTACTTGGTAAAACCACGAGAGAGGTCATTAGAAACTCGTTAAGTTTTCTGCCGCAGATGAGGTTTTGGTTAAGTGAAAAAGGAAAAATTCTCTTGACTACACTTTTGCTTCTTGGGTCTTTTCTGTTTGTCTGACCAAGAATTTACTTATTCTAATATTATTTGCACTTTATCGAGCTATTTATTTTTAGCTTAAGAAGTACCCAGAAACTCAAAATTGCATATAAAGGTAACACAAAGATAAATTTTAACATTGATATATTAAACCAGTAGAAATTATATATTATGTAAAATATATAACTATCACAATGATTACTCTCCCTAGACTTATATATTCTGAATCTGGTGGATTAATTTATTAGTTTAAAGGTTTAAAGGCCGCTCATAAATGGCAGAGGCAAGGGACAGAGACAGTGCCCTATCGAGTAGGACAATGCCCTAGAGACTGATCATATATAAACTCGATCAGCGCTCTAGCCCCTCTCTACCCAAGCTAGAACCAAGGAAGACTAGGCAATGGCTACTGATGACTCAGCAGATAGACCTATATAGTCTCCCGAAACCCCCATCCTTATCTCACAAAGATGGTGAGGTTGCAGCGACTAAATAAACTAACTAGTTTGTGCGGAACTCGAATCCCTGTCTGGTGTTCACCAGCCAGGGACATTACCACATCAGCCACCACAGCCGTAAGATAATATATATATATATATATATATATATATATATATATATATATATATAT
>NC_090736.1:29302888-29307888 GCF_036898095.1 Palaemon carinicauda
TGAAGATATTGTTCCAGAAGAAGAATTGGCTGACGTTCGAGCTCTAACAGTTACCAATCCAAATAGTGACTTGGATAAACTAAGTCTACAGCTGGAGTTGGAAAAGATGAAGATGCAAGCCGCAACTGCAGCGGCAACTGCTGCAACTGCCGCCGCTGAGGTAGAAGAAAGGAAAGCCGCTGCTGCTGAACGAGCCGCAACTGCCGCCGCTGAGGTAGAAGAGAGGAAAGCCGCTGCTGCTGAAAGAGCCGCAACTGCCGCAACTCTGGTAGAACGAGAAAGAGCCGCTGCTGCTGAACGAGCCGCAACTGCCGCCGCTGAGTTAGAAGAGAGGAAAGCCGCTGCTGCTGAGCGCAAGGCTGCTGCCGCTGCTTCCCTAGAACGTATCAAGGTGGAAACTGCTTTGGAGCAACAAGAAAAAGCAAGTGAACAGAAAAACAACGCTCTCCGTGTTAGGCTGCAGATTGAGAGAGAAGCGGCCACAGTAACAGAACGGGATCTGGCATTTATAAGACTGAAAGAAAAGGAAGAAGGTAAGCTAATTCCCGAACCCTTTGATGTGGGCAAGGTGCAGAAATTGCTGCCCACATTTGAAGAACGGGAACCTGATAACTACTTTTCTGTGTTCGAAGACACAGCCAAGAATCTCAATTGGCCTCAGGACAAATGGTATTTGATCATCCGGAACTCATTTAAAGGTAAAGCATTATCTGTATGTGCCACTATGTTAGAGGAACATGATTATTTCATAATTAAACAGGCAATCCTTGATGCTTATTCTATTACTGCGGAAGGTTATAGGCAAATATTTCGTAATAGTCAGAAGCAAGTTCAGCAGACCTTTTTAGAATTTATGAATGGAAAGATTAAACAGTTTCAGAAGTGGGTAGACAAAGTAGATGTCAAAACTTTCGAGCAGTTGAAAGATTTAATAGTAATGGAGGAGTTCTTAAGGAAAATACCAGGTAGCATTAATGTGTATCTAAGAGAGCAGAATGAATGTGACCCTAAGAAAGCCGCTTTAAAGGCAGATGACTATGCTCTTATTCATAAAGTAGGTAAAACCCCATATAGAGAAACTAGACCTAAGGAAACTTGTACATACTGCAAACAAGAAGGACATCATATTTCAGAATGTCCTGATCCACATTGGGCAGCTTCATACTTAAAGAGAAAACCTAATCCCCCTCAATTCTCTCCTAAGCAAATGAATCTGCCCAAACAGGAACCAAAACCTAAGGTGGAGAAGAAAAAGACCTTCCATTGTGCATCACACGAGTCCCAAGCGTTTGCACCCTTCACTTGCTCAGGCAAAATAAATGGTAAACCTGTAACCATACTCAGAGACACTGGATCCTCTCAAACGATCGTCTCTCCTAAAGTAATACGACCTAAAGGTGAAACTCACAGGTATGTTGCAGTTAATGACTTAACCAGTAAGTCTATGTTGCCTCTCATTAATGTAAACCTTCATTGTCCTTATTTCTCTGGAACTACTGAAGTAGCTGTAAATCCAGAACTGTTACCATGCAAGAATGTAGATGTAATCCTGGGTAATGACATAGCTAACTCTGTTGTCTTAACAAACTTAATAGCAGTATCTCCAGGTGATGTTGTACAGGAGGAATGCTTAGCAGTGACACGAAGCAGTAAAAAGGACACCCCTACTGAATCATCATCAAACCCGTTGCCAGTCTCTGAACCTATGGATTTCAACGAGTTGATGAGTACATATAAGATCCAGCCTGATTCATTTAGCTATCAACAAAGGAAAGATGTCACTCTACAGCAGTGTTTCAACCAAGTGAAACCAAAGGATACCAACAAGTGTTCTTATTTTTATATTAATAATGATGTACTAATGAGAAAATTCAGGTCCAGCAAGAACAGTCATCTAGAAACCTGGAAGGATCTATTCCAGGTAGTTGTTCCTAAGGATATAAGACCTCTGATCCTAGAATTGTCTCACTCTGCTGACTCTCATCTTGGTATCACTAAAACATATGAACGCATCAGTCAAGACTTTTATTGGCCAAACATGAAGAATGACATTAAAGAGTATGTAAAAACATGTACAACATGTCAAAAAGTAAGTAGTCCTAATGTGAAAGTACCAGTTGCACCATTAAAACCTATACTTGTGCCTAAAGAACCTTTCAGTAAGATCATAGTAGATTGTGTAGGCCCTTTGCCTAAGACAAAAAGGGGACATGAATATTTGCTTACGGCCTTATGCCCCACTACCCGTTATCCATTTGCAGTACCTTTAAGAAACATTTCAGCCAAGAACATCCTAAAGTCACTAGTGTCCATATTTACTGTTGTAGGATTTCCAAATGAACTACAATGTGATCAAGGAACCAATTTCATGAGTCATGCTTTTAAAACAGCTATGAAAGATTACCATATAACACAAGTCTCATCCTCAGCTTACCATCCACAGACCAATGGAGCATTAGAACGCACTCACCAGACCATTAAAAATCTTCTCCGGAAATACATCCATAGTTCAGGTAACGAGTGGGATTGCGATTTGGAACTGATCATGTACATCATACGAGGAGTTCGAAACCAGTCTACTGGTATGTCACCTTTTGAACTACTCTTCGGTCGACGGCCACGAACTATCCTCAGTTCAGTCAAAGAACGCATCCTGAAGTTGGGAGATAATGAGGTACCTCTTTCCCAATATATTTCAGAACTCAACAAGAAACTTTCAGATCTTCACTCCATTGCCAAAACTAACTTGATAACAGCTCAAGAGAAGATGAAGATTAACTATGATAAAAAGGCTAAAACCAGAAGTTTCAAAGTAGGAGATGCAGTGCTGCTATACCATCCGATTGCAGGCTCTCCCCTACGAGAGAAATACCAGGGACCTTATACCATCACTCAACGTATCTCGCCAACCAACTATATAATCGCCACTCCAGATAAGCGTAAGTCTACTCAATTAGTCCACATAAACCTCTTAAAGGCCTATTTGTCTCCCTCAACAGCTGAAAGTGAAACGGTAATGATTACTAGTGCCATACCATACATAGATTGTCCTATGGATCAATTTACAGACGATCCAATAACTGCATCTTGGCAGGATTCTCAAAACTCAAAGATCTTGGAAAACTTATCAGATTATCTAAAACCCTTATCTGCATCAAAATGTAAATCTTTAGTAGCTTTATTCCATGAATTTCCTAGTATAACTTCAGATAAACCAGGCAGATGCACCATGCTAGATCATGACATCAAACTACAACCAGGTGCTGCACCCATTAAACAAGCTTTCTATCGAACATCACAGAAGAAATTGGGTATCATGAAAGAAGAAGTGAACTACTTAGTAAGAGAAGGATTGGCAGAACCCAGTGCGTCACCATGGGCTTCCCCATGTCTCCTAGTAGGAAAGAAAAATGGTAAATTTCGTCTTTGTACCGATTACAGGAAAATTAATAATTTAACAATTAAAGATTCGTATCCTCTACCAAGAATACAAGATATCATTGACCAAGTAAGTAATTCGACCTACTTAACCCAAATAGATTTGTTGAAGGGTTATTACCAAATTAAATTGACAGAAACGGCAAAGGAAATTTCTTCATTTATCACTCCATTTGGCTTATTTAGTTATAACGTAATGCCATTCGGATTAGCCAACGCACCTGCCACCTTCCAAAGAGTAATGTCTTTAATTTTACAGGACTTGGAAAAAGTATTTGTATATTTAGATGACATCATTATTGCCTCTGACACATGGATAAACCATATTCAAAAGATAAAAGAAGTTTTCTCAAGGTTGAAACAACATGGATTAACGATCAACTTAGCAAAAAGTAATTTTTGCAAAGGTCAGGTATCTTACCTTGGTCATCGAGTTGGCAGTGGTAAAGTATTACCCCATGATGCAAATATTAGCGCCATAACTTCTTATCCTGTTCCAACTACCAAACAGGAATTAAAAAGATTTCTAGGTATGGTAGGATATTACTCTAAGTTCAGTCCAAATTTCTCACCGTTCACAGGACCACTATTTGCTTTAACTTCTTCAAAAGTAAATTTTTCTTGGAGCCAGCAACATGATCAAATATTTAACCAGCTAAAAACTTACTTGTCATCTCCTCCTATATTAATGGCACCTAACCTCACCAAACCATTCTATCTCCAAACAGACGCTAGTGATCTTGGATATGGGGGCATTTTATTACAGCATCCTGCTCCAATAACAGCCATAACAGGAAACCTGCCCCCACTAGCTGATCTGTTACCAGTCTCTTATTCCAGTGGACGATTTATGGGTTCCCAACTAAATTGGCCCACTGTGGAGAAAGAACTATTCGCCATCGTAGCTACCATCCAGAGATACGAGATCTATGTTGATGGACAAGACACGATCTACGTCTACAGCGACCACTCTCCTTTGTCGCATCTCCATAGGTCCACTACTCTCAACCCTAAACTTTTAAGATGGTCATACATACTATCTGCACATAATATCCAAGTAATCGCCATATCAGGACGAGAAAACATTGTGGCAGATTCCTTATCAAGGATAACCTCGGTTGATCCTCGGGAAATGGAAAAAAACAAAAACAAGGGGGGACTGTGATATCCCCATATGTTGTACATATGCTAACATATCTGATTTGTCTAAAGTTTATTTTTCCATTTTCTTTGTAAATACATCACCTTATTTCAGCGCCATCTACATTCCATTCTTCTCATTATCTTTTGTTTACACTCACCTTCCTGCTGTAA
Organism: Palaemon carinicauda; assembly: GCF_036898095.1. Lineage (NCBI taxonomy): Eukaryota > Metazoa > Arthropoda > Malacostraca > Decapoda > Palaemonidae > Palaemon > Palaemon carinicauda. The sequence goes on from NC_090736.1 coordinate 29,307,641, forward strand.
ATCATCCCTGTTTTCTTACCTTACATGTTATAAGGTAACCCCAAATTTATTGTTTTGTTAGAATACATTGTTCTCACCACGAGATTCATCTACCTTACTCACCCATTCACTTTGCATTGCTTATTATTGTTATTTTGAAGTGCTTTTTCATTGTTTTGTTTAACGTAAGATTAAAGTTTTGTTTATAACATAGTTTATTGTTCCTGTCCTCCAATTATCCTGCTATTGGTGCTTCTGTTGTCTGCAAC
>NC_090736.1:29317888-29322888 GCF_036898095.1 Palaemon carinicauda
GTTGTTATGTGGGTAGTATACTGAGATCTGAATTCCGGAGAGTAGCACCATCTGCATATGCAAAGAGCTTGCTCTCTAGGCCAACCACATTAAGAAAAAATCAGATCATATGGCAGTGACGGAAATTGGGCGGTAATCAGCAAGCTTGAGCTACCTCAAACACACTCCCCAATTCTACAACAGGCATAATAAATAATATATATATGTATATATATATATATATATATATATATATATATATATATATATATATATATATATATATATATATATATATATATATATATATATATATATATATATATATATATATATATTTATATATATATATACACACACATTTGTGTGCTCGTGTGAAGGTACCTGTTCTTCTTCTTCCCGTAAGCTAACTTTCGTTTTGACGTCCCGATTGCGTATTAATCTTTTAGGGGTCCTGATGAAGGGCAACGAATTCTTTCCTCGGAGCATTCGTTTGACCAGTTCCTCTCATCCTGCCGTTTTGCTTCTTGGTCGAATTTCTTTTGACGAACATCTTGTTGGCGTTTCATGACGGCGGAATCCAATTGAACCATTGATCTCTTTATAATTAGAATATCCTTTTTATAACGACCGTAAAAGGTCTAGTGTCTCCAATTGACTCTCCTGATGATGGTGATTTAGATTGACCCGTCTATATACAAGGCGGACCACGGGCCATTGTGTTGGCAGCCCGTAAAGGAGAACAGAGCGTTGGTTGTATCTTTTGAAAGCCGTTACTAATGTTGGATGACATGAACACTGACGACAGACAGATGATGATGAGGCTGACAAAAAATGACGACCGAAACTGGAGCCCGAAGTTCAAATCCAGGGCACCGTAAGCATAAAATCTCCAATCTCAAACTTGTTCCTTCGTCGGTCCTAGATAATAATTTTTCTTATAAGAGCGTGCTAACAGGAAGACGTCCAATTGGAATGTCTCTCCTTAGAAATTCTTCCTTTTAGAGTGAAAAAAAAAATTGCTTCAGATAGAAGAATTTTAGCTTACTCTGATCCTTCAATATTCTCTACATCTGTGCAGTTTCCGCCTTATTCTGCGCAATCTTTATTTTTGATTCTTCAACATTATGGAATTAAATTTCTCATCTCAAATCCGCACAATCGTAAAGTGATAAACAAATAATAATTAGTTCTCCTTATCTGATTCTTTATTTCTTCTCTCCCATTCTCCTTCCTGTCTCCCTCTTCTTCCTGTATTTTCTGTCCGAATCCTTTCAAATAAATCCATTATTAGTCTTGAAGATTCTGGTTTAGCTTTTTATAACTGCCTTCCTGATTCCACTTGTGGTTGATTCCTTTTTGACGATGCATTTTCTGCATCGCCCAAATCTTGTTTCCTTTTTAATGGCCTCAGGGGCAAGTCAATGACAAAATCTTGCAAATTTGGGTTGATAAATAAAACGATTAAAACAATATTTTTACCTTTTCTAACATTCCTGCTCAAGACGAATTGAAATTTGAAGCCGATTTGGAAATGCACCGATATTCCATATTTCTCCTAACAGGGAGACTAACAATATTTTGGAGCTCTTTTCTATTGATGACAAAACACAAATTGGAGTCGAACAACGAGTTGGGAGAATTTTGAAGACTATTCCGGATGGGAGCCTTTTAGGAGTTTCCATAAGGAAAACGTCTAATTGGAGTGCCTCTCCTTAGAAGTCCTTCCTTTTTTAGAGAGAAAAAAAATACTTCAGATTAAAGAATTCTCGGTCTTTCTCTGGTCCTTCAATATTCTCTACTTCTGTGCAGTTTTCTCCTTATTCTGCACAATCTTTATTTTTGGATCTTCAACATTAGGGACTTTACTTTCTCATCTCAAATCCACCTTATCATAAACTGATCAACAAATAATAACTACTACTCCTTTTCGGATTCTTTATTTCTTCTCTCCCGTTCTCGTTCCTGTCACCTTCTTCTTAATGTATTTTCTGTCTGAATACTTACAAACAAATCAGTTATTAGTCTACAATATTCTTGTTTTGCTTTTCATGACTTCCTTCCTGATTCCACTTGTCGTTGATCACTTTATGAAGAGGTATTTTGGTTTTCTTTCAAAGGCGAACATTCAACCATTTTCCTAACTTTCACCAAATCATTTTATGCAAAACCCAAATCTTGTTTCCTTTTTAATAGCCTCATGGTAAGTCGGTGATAAAAGCTTGCAAATTTCGGTTGGTCAATAAAAGAGTCACAGCGATCTCTTTACGTTTTCTAACATTTCTCCTTGAGACGAATGACAATTTAATGCCTATTTGAGAATGCACTAGTATTCCATATTTCTCCTAACAGAGAGACTAAGAATCTTTTGGAGCTCTGACAAAAAAGCATTCAACTTTCCTATTGATAACTAAAGACAAATTGACTTTATGAAGACTTTTTGGAGTCTGTTAGCGATTTCCAACAGGTCTTCATATATTTTTAAAAGTAAGCTAGATAAAGGAACTCTATATTGTTGGCTCAGCGGGGGCTGCCCACTTCCCGCTAGCCTGGAGGGCCTCCCCCCTTCCCACTGGCATGGCAGATCTCCCCCCTTCCCGCTGGGCGGGTGGGGGTCTCCCCTTCTCGCTGGGAGGGTGGGGCTCTCCCCTTCTCACTGACTGGGAGGGGCTCCCCCCCTTCCTGCTGTCGGGGGGGGTGGGGGGGGGGGCTCTCTCACTCCCACGGGCCGGGCAGGGCTCCCCCCTTCCTGCTGGCTGGGCGCGGCTCCCCCCTTCCCGCTGGCCGGGCGGGGCTCCTCCCTTCCCGCTGGCTGGGCGGGGCTCCTTCCTCGCTGGCTGGGCGAGTCTCCCCCCTTCCTGCTGGCAGGGCGGGGCTCCCCCATTTCCACTAGCTGGGCGGGGCTCCCTCCTTCCCGCTGGCAGGGAGGGGCTCACCCTTTCCCGCTGGCAGGGCAGGGCTCCCCCCTTCCCGCTAGCGAGGCGGGGCTCCCCCGTTCCCGCTGCCAGGGCAGGCTTCCCCCCTCCCTGCTGGCTGGGCGGGGCTCCCCCCTTCCCGCTGGCAGGACTGGTTTCTCCTTTCCCGCTGGTAGGGCGAGGCTCCCCTCTTCCCGCCGGTAGGGCGGGGCTCCCCTCTTCCCGCTGGCAGGGCGAGGCTCCCCCCTTCCCGCTGGCAGGATGAGGCTCCCCCCTTCCCGGTGGCAGGGTTGAGGTCCCCCCTTCCTGGTGGCAGGGCGGGGCTCCCCCCTTCCCACTGGCAGGGCGGGGCTCCCCTTCTGCTGGCAGGGTGGGGATCCTCCTTTCCTCTGCCATGGTGGGGCTCCCCCCTTCTCGGTGGCAGGGCAGGGCTCCCCCCTTCTTGCTGGCAGGGCGGGGATCCCACCTTCCCGCTGGCAGGGCGGGGCTCCCAACCATTCTCGCTTGTAGGGTTGTGCTCCCCCCTTCCTGCTGGCAGGGCGGGGCTCCCACCTTCCCGTGGCTAGGGCAAGGATCCCCCCTTCCTACTGGCAGGGTGGGGCTCCCACCATTCTGCTGGCAGGCTGAGGCTCCCCCTTCTCGCGGGAAGGGCAGGGTTCCCCCGTTCCTACTGTCACGGCGGGGATCCTCTTAAAATATCTAAAAAATACTGTGATTATCTTTTAGATACATTAATGTCTGGATTCTCTTAACAACTTCAGGATCAGAGCTATCAGGCTGAAGTGTGCGGGCTTAGACAATCTATGTTTTATCCTGGAGAGTATTCTTGGTAGAAGAGAACGGCAAGCAAAATTGTCCACCAAAAATCGCACGCCTGTACCTCCATCAAGTAAAAAGAAAAGATTAATGACAAGGGAGGCCACCGCCTCAAGCAATGGCCTACTTAGACATTTTTTGGCCACTGACAACTGTTCGGACAGTTCTTCACAGCAGCCACAAATCTGGAATGGTAGTAGCATAACTGTAACCAATGGGTGTCAGTAAGTGGCTGCAGAGGTTTTTGTTTAGGGCGTGAGCTAGTGGTGGTATATGAAAGTGATGGGCAGCTTTGTCACGGCTATTGCATGTTAAGTGGTGGGTGTCTGTGTCCTAATGCATTCATGTCAGCTTCGGTTGATGTTGAATGGTTGTCCTCTTCATCAGGAGTGGAGGCGTTAACGGAGTTCATGAAGGTGATGATGTGGCTGTCCATAAGGGTGTCAACTTTGGTCATCAGGTTCTTCATGGGCAAAATATCGACATTGGGTATGGCAACACGTACAGGATTGGGTAGGCACCGTAACCAAAGGCAGGAAGTATGTTCACTTCTCGAGGAGAGCCGAATGCGATGTGTTGAAGGCCAGCGATACTGGTCCTTTCCCTGAGAGCGAGGTCTCTCAATGGTTGTTGAGAGAGCTGAAAATTTTTTGCTATACAGGTGGCTGTGAATGTGGGGTACTGCTCCAAGAGATATGTTTTGAGGGCGTCAATGGATACTGGGGTATCCCCTTGGTCATAAAGCCAATCTGAGATTTTCGGGAAAGTGTCCACGGGGATCACCACGAGAACATGGTCAACTTTGGTGCTTGATCGAGTCATGCCCTTGATACAAAACTTAATTTCGTCACACTGGAACCCGGCGAACGTCTCTGCTCATGAAGGGCAGCAACTATATTGAGGCAACGTGTGTCAAATGGTCCGGTTCAGTGGGCTCCATTGTAACAAGTAGGGCACAGCAGTGTGGGGGAAGGCAGGAGGGAGTGGGTCACTCTTGTGGTAACCAATTGTGCGAGTGGGCTTTTAGGTTATAACTGAGAGGCGAAGTGAATGCAACAGGCCTTATATCAACAGATGGCGAGTTCATAAAAAAGATGATTCGGACAAGAATGTCACAAAAAATTCAAACAAACCTATTCATGAAGAGCCAGGCTCAAACACATATACAAAGAAAAAAAAATACCATTACTGTCTAGGAGCGTATATGAAACACGAGCTGTACAATTTATATATATATATATATATATATATATATATATATATATATATATATATATATATATATATATA
>NC_090736.1:29325388-29330388 GCF_036898095.1 Palaemon carinicauda
TCCTAGAAGAGTTGGAAGACCCAGACCTACATGGCAGAGGACTATGAAGCGTGAATTGGGAGAGGATGAATGGAGAAGCATTGATTTAAAAGCTCAAGATAGAGACGACTGGCGGAATCTAACAGAGGCCCATTGCGTCAATAGGCGTGGGAGAAGATGATGATGATGATGATATCAAATCTTGAATGAAAATAATTTCAAATACCATATGAAAATGATAGTAGGAGTGACAAGAAAATAATATCAATTGGTAAATTAAATCAATACTAGTTATTATATGAAAATTATATCTGCTGTTAAATGAAATTAATATATGTTGAAGGAAAATAATATCAACTGTTCAGTAACTATTAAGAAACGACTTTAATGGGACATTTCTTGATGCAAAAGAGCCTGTCAAATTGCAAAACTCCTCTTTGTGGCCTATGTTGCAAAATTACATTTGGAGCATTATGAGTCCAAAATCGGGGGCTTGTTGGTAACGTCCTTGCCTGATGATCACCAGACTGGGGTTAAGTCACCCTCAAACTCGTTAGTTCCTTTGGTCACTGCAACCTCATCATCCTTGTGGGCTAAGGATGGGGAGTTTAGTGGAGCCTATAGGTCTATCTGTTGAGTCATCAGCAGCCATTGCCTGGCCCTCCTTGGTTCTAGCTTGGATGAAGAGGGGGCTTGGGCGCTGATCATATGTACATATGGTCAGTATCTGGGGCATTGTCATGTTTGCTAGGGCACTGTCACGGTCCCTTGCCTCTGCCATTCATGGACGGCCATTAAACCTCATACATGCTAAAATGACATGTACTTACATGTTCAGTAAAAACTTAATTTTCTAGGAAAGCTGTCTATCCGAAAAATTTGGAAAATTTAAAGTTACATACGAACTAGTAAGTAAAAGGGTTAATGTTTATATGAGTGGATTTTTGTTTGAATAAAGTCATAAATTCCGATATTTTATTTGAACTGGAGTATCCCATTTTCGACGTAAATGGAGGAAATTTTGAATCCACTTATAAATTCTTTCAGAATGATATGGTACCCAAGGTCATATCTATTTTGGCATGTTGACAACAGTTTCTAATTACGAGTCGTTTAGAGCAAGGAAATGAAAGGGTGACCTCAGATATGTTATCTGTTCAAACAAGGAGTACCTAAAGCTTCCTCAAATTCTGGTTTTGAAGATCAATTATAGACTATTTCCAGTATCGACCATCTATCTCCGAACATAAATCTAGAAATGAATTGGTGATAAGAAAACTAACGTACGCAAGGAAGAATTTTTCATTTATGTTATCATAATCAATCATGTGATTCCTCAAACAATTGGTGAATTTTCCAGAAAGTAGTTCATTGTAATTATAAAAAATTACTTATAATGTAACACCAAAATTTTTTGTTTACTTTAAAGTCAGAATGATGTTAACACATCAATGCTGTGGCCAGCAACCTGATTAACATAAATCAACATAAACAAGGTCCTACTGTTTACTTTTCAATGTCTTTAGTTAAACCCCCCCCCCCTCTCTCTCTCTCTCTCTCTCTCTCTCTCTCTCTCTCTCTCTCTCTCTCTCTCTCTCTCTCTCCAGACATACAAAACATATACGCAAGCACAAAGAAGATAACTTAATGAACAGGCTGAAACGTTATCTTCAATATATGGTAAAAATATGTTGGAATCACAACTAATGTTCTGTTGCCATTATCTGAACGAAACGAAAATAAGATTCGATAATAATTACAACATGTATTCAAAAGATCTCTGGAGCCCAGGTGGTCTGCTTTAGAATAGGAAAGACGTTTCAATTCTCCTATTTATTTGTCTTTCCGTCTACTGCAAGACCTGAAAAAAGGTTTTTAAAGAGGACAAAGTTTTGAGGGCTTACATATTTGAAGCGGAAAGTCTTCTTTGCTTACTGGGAAGAATCTCATTAGTCCTTGACTTGACAAAAGAAAAGTTTTTGGCTTTACAAAAAGAGAGAGAGAGAGAGAGAGAGAGAGAGAGAGAGAGAGAGAGAGAGAGAGAGAGAGAGAGAGAGAGAGAGAGAGAGAGAGAGAGATCGTCATTTTGCTTGAGGAATTTAACTAATCCCCCAAAAATCATATTGTAGAAAATAATAGATATGATTATATTCAAAAGAATATAATTAACAAATAGTTTGAATTACATTTGACAGACCCTGGAAAGGTATGATGGGTCGTTTGCGACCCCTACAGCATTTTCAAAACCTGTTTTTCCCCATAAATCATCAGCTGTCTTGAATATAGAAGTGATCGACCTGCAAAGGGTGAATAGTCTACATGCCATTGTCTGCTTTAGGACTGATTTTCGTCTAACTTCCCTCCTTCCCCGTTTTTTTTACCCCCCCCCCCCCCAGGGGTCGACCTCGACCCTGAATACCTTTATAGGGGTAAGTGATCAAACAGCAAAGTTATTACATAATTATAAATTGTCGAACAGTGTTGATACTTGTTTGGTTCTTTATAGTTGGAAAGTGTGGGTGGATGGTGTGTCTACCACTTGCATGACATTGGTTTTGGCTTAGATGCCATATATTGCCATGAGGTCCATTTTCCCTCAAATGCTAATTTCTGATTTTTTGGGGTTTTTTGCAAATTTGATTTTTTTTCTATTTATTTTGAATTTATCTTCAATAATGGCCAGCAGACAGTATTCCCTCGGCATGGATGTCATCCACACACTTCTAATGGAGTTAAAAAGAGATGTTGATGATAATATGGAGCTTGCAACCCCATTCTTCATTCCAAGTGGTAGATTGGGCTGTAAGAGTTGTTGCGGTCTGCGGCCATTTTGTTGATATACCCGAAAGGTAAGTTGGCATATCTCTATATATTCTTGTTCTGTATAGAATTCGTGATATTTTGGTATAATTTAATGCATAAATATCATATTTTATAGGAGATACAATGATGTTCATAAGAAATTTACATTGTGAACTAGGCCGTCAAAAAATGACCTTTAGATTTTGCCCCTGTTATAACAGTAAATTACATCTTAGTGCACATTTTATTATGTATTTCTGTTCTATGATAATATGAGTTTATTCTATAAAAAAAAATAGCTTCTTCCTATTTCATTTGGATACCCAAAAAAATTCATGAAATTTGGACAAATTTTTTTGGCCAAAAAAAATTACCCTTTTTTTTTCTCATTTCAGATCTTGACTTCTATGGGTCCAACTCATTTCCAGCAATTACACGCTGTTGCTTTCCCATGTAAGAGGGTGTCCCTAAAGGGATTTATGTGTATATGTATATTTCTATTTTTGTGAATATTTACGTCAAATCTTTTTTTTTTTGTATACTTATATTTTTAATACATTTCCAATAAATAGTTATTTTGTAGATGGGTATCATTTATATTTTCAGTAATTTTTAGCATTCTTTGAAGTATTTTTAGCAAGTCAAACAATACAGATTGATGCATAACTAAATTTTTCCTGAATTTTTTTCGGAGTCGGGGTCGTTCACGACCGAGTATACCCTTAAAGGGGTGTCCGAGTAGCATACCTATCCAGGGTTAAATTCCTATAAAAGCAAAAACTTATATACTAAAGGAAACATATTATTAATATTATTATTATTATTATTATTATTATTACAAGCCCGGCTATAACCCTTGTTGGAAAAGCAGGATGCAACAAGCCCAAAGGCTCCATCATGGAAAAATAGCCTAGTGAGGAAACGAAACAAGGAAATAAATAAACTACAAGAGAATAGACAATAAAAATTAAATATTCCACGAACAGTAGCAACATTAAATTAGATCCTTGACATATAAGCTATAAAAACTTAAAAAAAAAAAAAAAGAGGAAGGGAAATAAGACAGAAGTGCACCAAGTGCACCCTCAAGCAAAAAAAGAGAAAAAATATGTTCGGAAGGATGTCATTTTTTTTCTAGTAGTGGAGGGGAAGATAATAAAATTAGTGACAGACTTCACTCTATGGAAAAGTGCAAGTAAAAATCACGGCAAAATTGGAAAATAAATGAATTTTACCCTAAAGATTTATATATGATTTTAAGTAATATATATTGAAGTTGATTATTTTTTGTTACTCGTCATGCACGCTCGGTTGGTGTTTGAAAGCATCATGGAATAAAAAATGGCAATGAAAGTATCATCATAAAAACACGATACAGGATATAACATTGATGCATTTCAAAGTATAGGTACATCATTACACGTGTTCCCGAGCAGTCAAAAATAACATCTAAATATTTAGATGGATGCACACACACGCACACACTCACACTCACACACAGATTTAACCCTTCCCATCCTCTCCTCATCTCTTAACTAAAACCCTCTGGTTTGGCATTTTGTGGGAGAGTGTGGTTTCTAAGTGTACCTTTCGGGGAAAGCCCCTCTCACCAGGTTATGATTACTCCCTCTCCCACTAGAGCATGAAAGAAGAGGGATAATATATATATATATATATATATATATATATATATATATATATATATATATATATATATATGTATATATATATATATATATATATATATATATATATATATATATATATATATACATATATATATATATATATATATATATATATATATATATATATATATATATTATCACTTGTTAAGCTACAACCCTATTTGGTAAAGCAGGATGCTATAAGCCAAGGGGCTCCAACAGTGAAAATAGCACAGTGAGGAAAAGAAACAAGGAAAAATTTAACATTTTAAGAACAGTAACAACATTAGAATAAATATCTCCTATATAAACTCTGCAAACTTTAACAAAACCAGCGGAAAAGATATTAGATAGAATAGTGTGCCCAAGTGTACCTGCCAGCAAGAGAACTCTAACCCCAAGACAGTGGAAGACCATGGTACAGAGGCTATGGCACTACCTAAGACTAGAGAACAATTATTCGATTTTGGAGTGTCCCTCTCCTAGAGGAGCTGCTTACCATAGCTAAAGAGCCCCTTCTACCCTTACCTAGAGGAAAGTGGCCACTGAACA
>NC_090736.1:29348538-29356038 GCF_036898095.1 Palaemon carinicauda
TCATCTAACGAAAAGCCACACACACTATAAGTATCATTCATACTCAGCCACGTTTCATCTGTATTAATACATTTATCCTCCACACTCACTTGTACATTTACACCCTTGTCATACTTATTCGTATTCTTACCTATACCTATAAATTTCCCTTGCACTTTCTCCTCACTTAAAACTTTCAAACGCCTCTTTTTCCTGTATTCAACTAACACTAATTGTTTATTTTCCAGCCCTAATTTCTCATACATACTAGGTTCATACTTGCTCATTTCCAACCAATTACTCATCCCATTCTCACAAACATTGATCCTATTCCTTCCACACACACAGGAGGACTCACCCAGCTGAAACCCTCTTACACTCTAGTTTCCCGAACATCCTGGCTGACTTACTCCCTTCTTCCTACATACCCTAGCTACATGCCCATCTGCACCACATTCAGTACACTTACCCGCGGCTCCTTGCACATTCTAGCATAATGACCATCCTTACCACAATTACCGCAAATCACATTTGTACGATTACTCCGACATCCACTCGCTATGTGCCCTGTCATACCACACCGATAACATTTTACCCCCTTCTCTTTCTTGCACTCGCTAATTCTATGCCCTACCTCACCACATCCAAAACAAGCACCTAGAGCCCATCTACATTCATTCTTCTTATGACCTACTTTCCCACACCTATAACACTTTTCATCACGGATACGGCTATCTGACATACCTCGATGCGCACTAACACTCCTATCCCTCCAAACCTGCTTCCCTTGCCTAAACCCTTCATTTGTCCTTACAGGTATTCCCACATTACTCGCCCTAACACTCCTATCTACTACACTATCAGCTACCCTCATCGGTCCTCTCATAACAGCATCTCTAAAACAAACAAATTTCTGGCACACTTTCCTCCATTCCAGTTCTTACACTCACAGATTTACTTTCTTTCATACATCTATCCAACTCGTAATCCTCAACTATCTCTAAAATATCATCCCATGTCAATCTTTCTTTCGTCCACCTCATTTTCTCCTTCCGTTTCAAATTAACAAACTCGGCAACATTCTCGGGTACAGTAGCCAAAAACTTCTTCATTAACTCCTTATTCTCATTTATACCTTCATCCTCATACTTCTTCCTAGCTAAAGTTTCCAACCTACATACATACATCGATATCGCTTCTCCTGCATTTCATCCGTGCTTCATCAAAATCATTCTTACGCTTATACTTAACACTCCCTTTCATACGTTTTACCTGCTCAATTATCCTCTTTTTCACACTTTCATAATCAACGTCACCTACACTCATTATCACTCCATACATCGTCAACAAATACCCAGTCAAATATTCTCCTAACTCCCTAGCCCAAACTCTTTACTATCACCATACTTATCCTGACAATACCTCTCATACTCCTTGAAAAACTCGTATACATCCCTATTACTATGCTCATTGAACCTTTCACACCGAGGTACCTCTCTCATAAACACAGTCTTACACACATCACGTTCATTCTCACTGCTATCATCACTGCTACCTTCCTTCTTGTTTCCTACTTCCTCGCTAGAATATAAGGAATCTAATTCCACAGTCATACTCCTATCCTTGATCATACTCTTCCTAGCCCATTTCTTACTCGCCACTTTCACCCATTCACAATCGTCCTTGCTATCAGCCTGATACTTTTTCTTCTCTTTCTTCACATCACTTTTACCTTTCTTCTTATGATTCCTATCACATTTCTGTTCATCCTTACTATGCCTTATTCCCTTATATTCAATCTCACTATCACTATTACTATCACTATCACTTCCTTTCCCATTATCACTGACCTTAGCCTTCTCATCCACTATCAACCCATTACCCGAAGCTGAGGACACTCATCCGACTGCACCTTCACCCATTATAGTTTTCATCATCCCCATGACTTGCCCCATCAAAGCTTCCAATCGGTTCTCCATTCGTTCCTCATTCTCTTTCATCCTCATCTCAACATATTCTTCCACTCTCTCTACAGTTCCCTTCAATTTCCCTCAGTTTCCTATGCATCTCCTCATTCTCACACCTTAACCACTTATTCTCTTGCAACAATTTCTCTTTCTCTACAGACAACTTCTCCTCACGCTCCTTAATCAACCACAATTCCTCCTTCAGTAACTTGTTCTGCTTTTCCATTTTCATCAACCTAATCTAATTTCTTATCCTAATGCAGTCCTTTGTCCAAGAGTCTAGCTTCAATCCCACCTCGGCAGTCCCTGTTTGGGCGCCAAAATAATGTGGCGGGATGTTGCAATAACAACCCCCCCACCCTTGAATCACACTAAACAGACAAATGTCTCCTCTGCACAAACTTTCCCCTTACTTTATCATCAACCAGACTCTTAGACAAAAAGGACAAACACAAACCATAACCTTAAAACTATATTTATTCATACCAAAACAATCACTTAATACTAAAAAATCACCAACCATATTCCACAACCAAAAAAAAATCACACTTAGCACTACAATCTTAACTTACTATATATAGAAAACACATTCAAATAACCCCATGAAAAACAAAACTTAAAGCTAAAAATTCCCTTCAACTCCAAATATAAACGCAATTAAAATATATATTTCTGAGTGGACACCTTCGTCCACACAAGGGCCAACAGTCTTTAATTGCCCCAAACTACAACTTTGTAGCAACCGCAACACTGACAAATATCAGCACAACTGCATTAATTGATTTGGGTCGTGAGTGTTGCCATCATAATCATCATCATCATACGTAATCTGGTTAAACAGGCCAGGTCATCAACGCTTGAGCAATCCAAATGAGCAGTCTAACACAATCAATTACAGGCCAGGTCATCAACAATCGTGGTCCAAAAGAGCAGTCCAAACAAAATCCTTTATTACAGGCCTGGTCAGCAACAATAAATCAACTTTCAAAAAAAATAACTCTCCGAAGGAGGAATCACGGCCTGTCAAAATAAAAAAAGAAAAAACACTTATGAACACTCCTAACTAACTGAACTATCGCACTATAATCAAAGATAAATAATAAATTGTTCCTATCATTCACAATCACGACAAGCAAAGATAAACAAAACTTTACTTACTCAGAATATAAATAATCACTTCCTCGCTGGTAATACAAAAATAATAAATCCAGCGTCCACACAACTGACGGTTACAGCAGTCAAGTCAAAATAAGCATTCACTCAAGACATTCACCACTGTCGTAACCTAACTAAAACATAAACAAAATATCTCATTTATACCAACAGTCTTTCTCACCACCAACGATCGATACACTAACTACCTCCGCTCGCTAACACAATATCTCTCTCTCTCTCTCTCTCTCTCTCTCTCTCTCTCTCTCTCTCTCTCTCTCTCTCTCTCTCTCTCTTCTCTCTCTCTCTCTCTCTGGATTTGGCAAAAGAAAAAGAAAAATAAACCAAAAATAAATCCTCCACAGTGTGTTTGCGTGGATGTATGGACGCCTGTGTATATGTGTGTAGTGTGTGGACGCTTGTATGTACACTGGTATGTTTTTTGCACGTATGAACATTTTTAGTTTCCAAGCAATGTCATTTTTGTCAGCATTTAAATCGCTTTGTAAAATGAATGTTTGAATTAGCCAGCAGATATTATGAAATATTTAACACTCCCGTTAAATTATTAAATAATCCACTTATACCTCCTTTAATTTTCCATTATAACAGTATATTCCACCAAAAACGTTAATAGTTTAGAGGTATCGCTTTGTAAAATGAATGTTTGAATTAGCCAGCAGATATTATGAAATATTTAACACTCCCGTTAAATTATTAAATAATCCACTTATACCTCCTTTAATTTTCCATTATAACAGTATATTCCACCAAAAACGTTAATAGTTTAGAGGTATCATTCAGAATACAATTTAGCTTAAAACTTCAATTGAAGATATTATTAAAATTGGTGTTTTATGTAAATTATATATAAAAAGAATAGTTTTTCTTAGTTTTATGCACGGGTAAAAATAGGCTTGATATAACTGTATTAGGTTTAGTATTTATTGGTATATGCCCTTCCAATTTTCTGCATAAATAGAATTCAAACAAATTTTTTTACACCAACATTTGAACAAATCATTTTAAAAAGATTTATGTGGATTTACCTTGGATTGTTTACAACATATCCTCATTGCCAAACAACTTGAGCTGAGATAGAATAGAGAGCCAGTGTCTTTATATAAATATATATATATATATATATATATATATATATATATATATATATATATATATATATATATATATATATATATATATATATATATATGTATGTACATATATATATATATATATATATATATAGTATATATATATATATATATATCTATATATATATATATATATATATATATATATATATATATATATATATATGTCTTAGATACTACCGCTTGAGCGTTATGGGGACCTTTGACTAGCCAGAAAGCACTACATTGGATTCTTCTCTCTGGTTACGGTTCATTTTCCCTTTACCTACACATTCACCGAATAGTCTGGCCTATTCTTTACATATTCTCCTCTGTCCTCATGCACCTGATAACATTGAGATTACCAAACAATTCTACTTGACCCAAAGGGTTATTGCACTATCATTTTTCAGTGGCCACTTTCCTCTGGTAAGGGTAGAAGGGACTCTTTAACTATGTAAGCAGCTCCTCTAGGAGAAAGACATTCCAAAATCTAACCATCGTTCTCTAGTTTTTGGGTAGTGCCATAGCCTCTGTACCATGATCTTCCACTGTCTTGGGGTTAGAGTTCTCTTACTGGCGGGTACACTTGGGCACAATATTCTATCTAATTATCTTTTCCGCTTGTTTTGTTAAAGTTTGCAGCGTTTATATGGGAAATATTTATTTTAATGTTGTTACTGGTTCTTAAAATGTTTAATTTTTTCTTGTTTCTTTTCCTCACTGGGCTATTTTGCCTGTTGGAGCCCCTTGGCTTATAGTATCCTGCTTTACCAACTAGGGTTGTAGCTTAACAAGTGATAATATATATATATATATATATATATATATATATATATATATATATATATATATATATATATATATATATATATACATATATATATATATATATATATATATATATATATATATATATACATATATATATATATATATATATATATACATATATATATATATATATATATATATATATATATATATATATATATATATATATGTATATATATATATATATATATATATATATATATATATATATACAGTATATATATATATATATATATATATATATATATATATATATATATATATATATATATATATATATATATATATACATATATATTTTATCTTTTCTTTCATGCTCTAGTGGGAGAGGGAGTAATCATAACCTGGTGAGAGGGGCTTTCCACGAAAGGTACACTTAGAAACCACACTCTCCCACAAAATGCCAAACCTTTGGGTTTTAGTTAAGAGATGAGGAGAAGATGGGAAGGGTTAAATCTCTCTGTGTGTGAGTGTGAGTGTGTGCGTGTGTGTGCATCCATCTAAATATTTAGATGTTATTTTTGACAGCTCGGGAACACTTGTAATGATATACCTAGACTTTAAAATGCATTAATGTTATATCCTGTATCGTGTTTTTATGATGATACTTTCATTACCATTTTTTATTCCATGATGCTTTCAAACACCAACCGAGCGTGCATGACGAGTAACAAAAAATAATCAACTTCAATATATATTACTTAAAATCGTATTTAAATCTTTAGGTTAAAATTCATTCTTTTTTTAATTCTGCAGTAATTTTTACTTGCACTTTTCCATAGAGTGAAGTCTGTCACTAATTTTATTAGTGTCCCCTCCACTACTAGAAAAAAAAATGACATCCTTCCGAACATTTTTGTTTTTTTTTTGTTTTTATGCTTGAGGGTGCACTTGGTGCACTTCTGTCTCATTTCCCTTCCTCTTTTTTTTTTTTTTTTTTTTTTTTTTTTTTTTGAAGTTTTTATAGCTTATATGTCAAGGATCTAATTTAATGTTGCTACTGTTCGTGGAATATTTAATTTCTATTGTCTATTCTCTTGTAGTATATTTATTTCCTTGTTTCGTTTCCTCACTAGGCTATTTTTTCCATGATGGAGCCTTTGGGCTTATAGCATCCTGCTTTTCCAACAAGGGGTTATAGCCTAGCTTGTAATAATAATAATAATAATAATAATAATAATAATAATAATAATGATAATAATAATAATAATAATATGTTTCCTTTAGTATATAAGTTTTTGCTTTTATAGGAATTTAATCTGTCAAATGTAATTCAAGCTATTGGTTAATTATATTCTTTAGAATATAATCATATCTATTATTTTTTACAATATGTTTTTTGGCGATTAGTTAAATTCCTCAAGCAAAATGACGCTCTCTCTCTCTCTCTCTCTCTCTCTCTCTCCTCTCTCTCTCTCTCTCTCTCTCTCTCTCTCTCTCTCTCTCTCTCTCTCTCTTTGTAAAGCCAAAAACTTTTCTTTTGTCAAGTCAAGAACTAATGAGATTCTTCCCAGTAAACAAAGAAGACTTTTGGCTTCAAATATGTAAGCCCTCAAAACTTCATCCTCTTAAAAACCCTTTTTCAGGTCTTGCAGGAGACGGAAAGACAAATCAATAAGAGAATTGAAACATCTTTCCTAATCTACAGCAGACCACCTGGGATCCAGAGATCTTTTGAATCCACGTTGTAATTATTATCGAATCTTATTTTCTTTTCGTTCAGATAATGGCAACAGAACATTAGTTGCGATTCCAAACATATTTTGACCATATTTTGAAGATAACGCTTCAGCCTGTTTATTAACTTATCTTCTTTGTGCTTGCGTATATGTTTTGTATGTCTGGAGAGAGAGAGAGAGAGAGAGAGAGAGAGAGAGAGAGAGAGAGAGAGAGAGAGAGAGAGAGAGAGAGAGAGAGAGAGGGGGCGGGGTTTAAACTAAATACATTGAAAAGTAAACAGTAGGCCCTTGTTTATGTTGATTTATTTTAATCAGGTTGCTGGCCACAGCATTGATGTGTTAACATCATTCTGACAACATCATTCTGACTTTAAAGTAAAAAAAAATTTTGATCTTACATTATAAGTAATTTTTTATAATTACAATGAACTACTTTCTGAAAAATTCACCAATTGTTTGAGGAATCACATGATTGATTATGATAACATACATGAAAAAATTCTTCCTTGCGTACGTTAAGACCTTGTTATTTCAACATTTCTTTATTGGCTTTGCCTGTTTAACAATTATTTTTCATACTTCATACACATGCAAGATTAGTTAATAGAAAAAAAAATACTCTTGCATCTAAAAATAGTTTTCATATCACCAATTCATTTCTAGATATATGTTCGGAGATAGATGGTATATACTGGAAACAGTCTATAATTGATCTTCAAAACCAGAATTTGAGGAAGCTTTAGGTACTCCTTGTTT
>NC_090736.1:29361038-29386038 GCF_036898095.1 Palaemon carinicauda
TATACCACCACTAGCTAACGCCCTAAACAAAAACCTCTGCAGCCACTTACTGACACCCATGGGTTACAGTTATGCTACTACCATTCCAGATTTGTGGCTGCTGTGAAGAACTGTCCGAACAGTTGACAGTGGCCAAAAAATGTCTAAGTAGGCCATCGCTTGTGGCGGTGGCCTCCCTTGTCATTAATCTTTTCATTTTACTTGATGGAGGTACAGGGGTGCGATTTTTGGTGGACAACTTTGCTTGCCGTTCTCTTCTACCAAGGTTACTCTCCAGGATAAAAAGTAGACTGTCTAAGCCCGCACACTTCAGCCTGATAGCTCTGATCCTGAAGTTGTTAAGAGAATCCAGACATTAATGTATCTAAAAGTTAATCACAGTATTTTTTAGATATTTTAATAGGATCCCCGCCGTGACAGTTGGAACGGAGGAGCCCTACCCTGCCAGCGATAAGGGGGAGACTCAGCCTGCCAGCAGAATGGGGGGAGCCCCACCCTTCCAGCGCGAAGGGTGAAGCCCCGCCCTGCCAGTAGGAAGGGGGGAGCCCTGCCAGTGGGAAGGGGGAGCCCTGCCAGCAGGAAGGGGGGAGCCTTGGCCTAGCCACGGGAAGGTGGGAGCCCCACCCTGCCAGTGCGAATGGGGGAGAGCCCCGCCCTGCCAGCGGGAAGGTGGGATCCCCGCCCTGCCAGCAAGAAGGGGGGAGCCCGGCCCTGCCACCGAGAAGGGGGGAGCCCCACCCTGGAAGGGAAAAGGGGATCCCCACCCTGCCAGCAGAAGGGGAGCACCGCCCTGCTAGCAGGAAGGGGGGAGCCCCGCCCTGCCAGCAGGAAGGGGGAGCCCTGCCCTGCCACCAGGGAGAGGGGAGCACAACCCTGCCACCGGGAAGGAGGGAGCCTCGCCCTGCCAGCGGGAAGAGGGGAGCCCAGCCCTACCGGTGGGAAGGGGGGAGCCTTGTCCTACCAGCGGGAAAGGCGAAGCCAGCCCTGCCGCGGGAAGGGGGGAGCCCCGCCCAGCCAGCAGGAAGGGGGGAATCCCGCCCTGCCAGCGAGAATAGGGGAGCCCCACCCCGCCAGCAGGAAGGGGGGAGCCTCGCCCTGCCAGCGGGAAGGGGGGAGCCCCTCCCTGCCAGCGGGAAGGAGGGAGTACCGCCCAGCCAATGGAAATGGGGGAGCCCCGCCCTGCCAGCAGGAAGTGGGGAGCCTCGACCTGCCAGCGAGGAGGGAGCCCCGCCCGGCCAGCGGGAAGGGGGGAGCCCCGCCCGGCCAGCGGGAAGGGGGGAGCCCCACCCGGCCAGCAGGAAGGGGGGAGCCCTGCCCGGTCCGCGGGAGGGGGGGAGCCCCTCCCGGCCAGTAAGAAGGGGAGAGCCCCACCCGCCCAGCGAGAAGGGGAGACTCCCACCAGCCCAGCGGGAAGTGGGGAGATCTGACCGGCCAGTGGGAAGGGGGGAGGCCCTCCGGGCTAACGGGAAGCGGGCAGCCCCCGCTGAGCCAACAATATAGAGTTCCTGTATCTAGCTTACTTTTAAAAAAACATGAAGACCTTTAGGAAATCGCTAACAGACTCCAAAAAGTCTTTATAAAGTCAATTTGTCTTTAGTTATCAATATGAAAGTTGAACACTTTTCTGTCAGAGCTCCAAAAGATTCTTAGTCTCTCTGTTAGGAGAAATAAGGAATACTAGTGCATTCTCAAATCGGTTTTAGATTGTCATTCGTCTCAAGGAGAAATGTTAGAAAACGTAAAGAGATCCCTGTGACTCTTTTATTGACCAACCCAAATTTGCAAGCTTTTATCACTGACTTACTATGAGGCTAATAAAAAGGAAACAAGATTTGAGTTTTGCAGAAAATGCTTTGGTGAAAGTTAAGAGAATGGTTGTGTGTTCGACTTTGAAAGAAAACCAAAATACCTCGTCATAAAGGGATCAACGACATGTGGAATCAGGAAGGCAGTCATGAATAGCAAAACAAGAATATTGTAGACTAATAACTGATTTGTTTGTAAGTATTCAGACAGAAAATACAGTAAGAAGAAGGAGACAGGAACGAGAACGGGAGAGAAGAAATAAAGAATCCGAAAAGGAGAAGTAGCTATATTTTGTTGATCAGTTTACGATAAGGTGGATTTGAGATGAGAAAGTAAAGTCCCTATTGTTGAAGATCAAAAAATAAAGATTGTGCAGAATAAGGCGGAAACTGCACAGAAGTAGAGAATATTGAAGGACCAGAGAAAGATCGAGAATTCTTTAATCTGAAGTATTTTTTTTTCTCTCTAAAAAAGGGAAGGACTTCTAAGGAGAGGCACTCCAATTGGACGTTTTCCTTATGGAAACTCCTAAAAAGCTCCCATCCGGAATAGTCTTCAAAATTCTCCCAACTCGTTGTTCGACTCCAATTTGTGTTTCGTCATCAATAGAAAAGAGCTCCAAAATATTGTTAGTCTCCCTGTTAGGAGAAATATGGAATATCGGTGCATTTCCAAATCGGCTTAAAATTTTCATTCGTCTTGAGCAGGAATGTTAGAAAAGGTAAAAAGATTGTTTTAATCATTTTATTTATCAACCCAAATTTGCAAGATTTTGTCATTGACTTGGCTCTGAGGCCATTAAAAAGGAAACAAGATTTGGGCGATGCAGAAAATGCTTTGGCGAAAGTAAAGAGAATGATTGAGTCTACGATTTTCCAAGGAAACCAAAATACATCGTCAAAAAGGAATCAACCACAAGTGGAATTAGGAAGGCAGTTATAAAAAGCTAAACAAGAATCTTCAAGACTATTAATGGATTTATTTGAAAGGATTCGGACAGAAAATACAGGAAGAAGAGGGAGACAGGAAGGAGAACGGGAGAGAAGAAATAAAGAATCAGATAAGGAGAACTAATTATTATTTGTTGATCACTTTACGATTGTGAGGATTTGAGATGAGAAATTTAAGTCCATAATGTTGAAGAATCAAAAATAAAGATTGCGCAGAATAAGGCGGAAACTGAACAGATGTAGAGAATATTGAAGGATCAGAGTAAGCTAAAATTCTTCAATCTGAAGAAATTTTTTTTCCCTCTAAAAGGTAGAACTTCTAAGGAGAGACATTCCAATTGGACGTCTTCCTGTTAGCACGCTCATATAAGAAAAATTATTATCTAGGTCCGATGAAGGAATGAGTTTGGGATCGGAGATTTTATGCTTACGGTGCCCCGGATTTGAATTTCGGGCTCCAGCTTCGGTCGTCATTTTGTGTTAGCCTCATCATCATCTGTCAGTCGTCAGTGTTCATGTCATCCAACATAAGTAACAGCTTTCAAAAGATACAACCAACGTTCCGTTCCCCTTACGGGCTGCCAACACAATGGTCCGTGTTCCGCCTTGTATATAGACGGGTCAATCTAAATCACCATCATCAGGAGAGTCAATTTGAGACACTAGACCTCTTACGGTCGTTATGTAAAAGATATTTTAATTACAAAGAGATCAATGGTTCAATTGGGTTCCGTCGTCATGAAACGCCAACAAGATGTTTGTCAAAAAAAATTCGACCAAGAAGCAAACCGGCAGGATGAGAAGAACTGGTCAAACGAATGCTCCGAGGAAAGAATTTGTTGCCCTCCATCAGGACCCCTAAAAGAGTAATACGCATCGGGACGTCAAAATGAAAGTTAGCTTACGGGAAGAGTAAGAACAGGTACCTTCACACGAGCGCACACACACACATATATATATATATATATATATATATATATATATATATATATATATATATATATATATATATATATATATATATATATATATATATATATATATATATATATATATATATATATATATATATATATATATATATATATATATATATATATATATATATATATATATATATATATATATATATATATATATATATATATATATATATATTTGGTCTCAGGCCATGTCGTCCTGATGGAAGTTCCTATAAGGTAGCTTTCTAGGGTATATTTGACTACAGTGATATTCCCAGAGAATTTTACCGTAAGGTATCAAGAATTCTAACGCCTGGAGCGAATATCCCTAAATAATCTCACAGGGATATCGCATAAGATCAGAGGACGTATTCTTGACACATCACATAGCTATCTTCGCCCCAACATTATTAACGCTTCGAGGGGGAATAGTGACAAAAATCTGAAACGAGAATGAAAAAAGAGCCGCTCATAAGGCATCTCTCCTATACCGTTTCCAGTGTGTATCTGATGAAGGCGGTGGCGCCCTCTTCATTCCTTTTCTTGTAGCTCAACTGCTCGGTGTTTTCCCTTGTGTTCTCTCGTTATTTTGGATTTAATTCAACTTTTTGATGACTTCTCCGGCCTCTTCTGCCTCTGGAAAGTTGAGTATTATCTTTACTATGTATAAATGTAAGCTCGTGTCGTTTTGAATTAAATCAAAAGTGATTTTAACGTAAACAAGAGCTGTTGCCTACCGGAGGCATCCTGGATGCTGTCGCTCGCTCTTATGGGTCAGTTAGTTATCTAGAGCGATGTTCCCGGTTTGTTATGCTTTAATAATTTTGCTATTTAGCTACTCTAGAAATGCTTATATTGTTCGGTTAGTGTTAGCTCGGTGAATTTGACACGGGTCGAGGTACCAATCTTGCCTTTCGCGAGGCTCGTAGCCTAGACGTCTGGCACTAGTACTTTCATGCATGGTATAAGTTTTTTCGAGTGTTATTTTATTGAAGCTATAGGCAAATATTTTATACATGTCAGATATTGTTGAATGTTTTTTTTCCAAGATTGTATACGATAGAGTTTCGGTGATTTAGGTAATCGATTCTCATCTTACCTAGTCTAGTATTCTAGGTACAGTAGTATACTTTCGCACATCCCCGATTGTTTTTTTTCTCCCCCGGAGGCTAAGTTCAATCCCTCTCTCCCTCTGTAAGCCTTCGGCTTAATCCTAGTGGTTCTATCTGTATAATAATTCAGGTATAACTATTCTAGGATATGTCTGTCCTGACCTGATAACCAGAGTGACTGGTTTTTTGGGTTAGGGCAGAACATCAGAGTTTCTAGTCTGTGGTCTGCTTCCTAGCATAGAGAAAGAGTCTCCTTTGCTAGGTTAGGGGCGGGCGCAGGAAGCTTTGCTTCCCTAGTCCATGTTGGAAGGATTCTGTACGAGATGATTCCTTCCTCTAGTGGCCTAGTAGACTGCCCTGTGTTGTTTTTTTCGGGCTGGAGAATGAGTTTTCTCTGTTGCTCGGCGAAATAACTTCACCTAACTTTGTTCTGGTTGGGATGAGGTTAGCAAGTATTGCCAATCCTCCTCCCTAATAGACAACTCTTAGTTAGGATGAGCTTTCCTAACGGCTGAGTGTGCCTCCTGCTAGAACAAAGTCTATAGGACCCTTATCCCTTCCCCACCTCTCTTTATTTTATTTTCTTTTAGCCTCAGTCCTACTTCCGTAACTAGTATAGGTTAGGATGGAGGACAGGCTCAGCTCTCTGCCAGCCGGCACTACGTGTCAGCCGGCAGAGACCCTTTTTTCTTTGCAGAGTGATCCCCAGACCTCCCATGGTCTCCCTTCCATGTCCGTCGGTAGAGCCCGGCAGGCTATGGATTCTTTGGAAGCCTGAATGTTACATTCTCCCCTTCCATAAGTTCACTTTTTCTGGATGGAAGGTCGTATGGCATGCCGCCCTATAAGCTTACATCCATACTTTTTCTCTGACTATTGTGTTTCACCCCTATCCCGGCTGCTGGCTTGACAGCCGACAGCCGGGAAGGTAAAGGTTCTCATATTCTTGGCTACTGTCGGTGGCATGGTTTTATTACCTTTGCCGGCCGGCAGTGGAATCACAGCCCGAATTCGCTGGCCGCTACGATTAGCGGCCGGCAGCCGGGTTTTAGTGTTTTCAGCCGTCGGCTGGCAATGATTGCCGGCCGGCACACAGTCACGAATCAGTGGGCTGCCGCCTATTAGTTAAAGATAGTATATCTTTGATTTATAAAGGGGTAGTTGCCGGCCGGCACAATAACATGCGATGTAGAGTAGTTGCTCTATTCGTAGTGTAGTACACACTGCATTATTAGAAACTGCTGTACAGAGTTTGTGATAACACTAAAATTCTTCATCATACTTAATGTTATCTTGTACAGCCTTTTGTTGAGACCGTACTTTATATAGAAAGTGAGTTCTTTCTGTATTCTTTCAATCCCGTATATCAAAACTACACATTAAATTTCCGTTTAGGAAATTACATAAGGTATTCTAGTATAGAATTAACCTTAGTTTTAATATTTTGGGAGGTTACGGCAATTGACTGGACAGGAAATACAAGTATGTGTCTTTACTTCTTTCTTTTATAGCTTTTCTATATAAGCTAAAGGTTTCAATATAAGTGAAAAGCCTTCACTTGATACTCATGGATTTTTCTTCTCTTTACAGGAGGACCATCCGAAGTGCGGGAGTGTGTTCTGTAATGTCCGCAGTAAATACTTCTGTGGACATCAATACTGTAGGAGGCACGCACCATGTGCAGCCTCCAGAGGTGATCTCCGGTATTGGGACCCTCAGGTTTGTACAGTATGTTCTAACCTGATTACTGAGGCTTTTGACGACCCCAAGTCGACGGAGTCAAGGGATACTGCCAGGGAAAAGTTGCGATCCTGGGTGAGGGGTTTTCAGAAAAACACCTCAGGCCCCTACCTTCCAAATGAGTAGATGAGGGCCTACCTTTTCCCTAAAGCATCGGCTGATGCAATCATCCCCCAGCCTCAGCTGGAGATACCAACTACCCAGAATCCGGTGGATTCTGAAGTCTCGGCCGCCCTTCAAGACATCCAATTGGACGATAGGATGTCGGAGGTGTCGGATTCTACAGAGAAGGGCCTTCTAGGAAAAGGTTAAGAGGAGGAGCTGTGCCAGACTCCTCAAGTAGAAGAGGAAGAAATCGATGAGGTATCGGTTACATCGGTTCCAGACCCAGAACCTGTTCCCTCTACTTCTTCTGCTATCCCAGATGACCTGGGAAGGACTCTTTTCTATTGTTGAGATGATCCAACAAATTCAGAAGAAGAGTGATGAGAAAGAGGCTGCAATGAAACTGGAGATATGTAGACTTGCAGCATCACGTGGGCCCCAGAAGCAACTCAACGTGAAGGATCTTCCTTTGTGTTCGGATACCAATCCTTGGAGGTATGCCGAACATATGCCAATGACAATCGGTAAGATCGTTATATCTGAAAAGTTGGGAGCAATTCCCCTGAAAGAGGTGGAATTTTGGCCCAATAAGGATTCCTACCCGGACTGTTATGTCCGCCTTAGGAAGGAGCCAGCCTCAAAGGAGGAGACTGAGCCGAAGGTCATAGTTTTGGATCATAGTAAAGCTCAAGCGTTACTATCAAGCTCAATGAAAGAGAGGGGCTTCACGAACTCAAAGGTGCCAGCCTTGAGTAAGAAGCTTCCCTCTTTTGTGGCCTCTCCTGCCAGAGCCTTTCCCTTCATGAAAAAGGGATATAAGGCAGCCTTAAAGGCGGTGGAGGTAGGGAAACCATGCCCCTCCTTGGAGGAGTGCAAGCCGTTATCTCTGACCTTGCCCTTGGACCAAGAAGACTGGAAGGACGTACACCTTAACTTCTCAGTTGGGAAGCTGGAAGCTGATATTGCTGAACGTCAGTTCGGTGAGGAACTCCCTAAGTTGTCGGACTTTCTCTTGCGTAGGGAGCAAGAGACAAAGGAAAGACTTGCGGCATCAATGTCGTTGCAAATGACATTAAAAACAATGGTAAGTGACCCCAAGAACCAGGACATGTTCATGGTGGTGGCCAAAACTCATCTGGCCACGGTTACAATGGATCTCTATAGCTTTATTAAAGCTAGGAGAGCCTGTTGAGAGTTCGTGTTCGCCTCGGCTGCTGAGAGACACGAACCGAGGAAACTGATATCCGCTTTTATCTGGGGTAAAGACCTCTTTCCCAATGATGTGGTTAAAGAGGTAGTAGACAAGGCCGCCACAGAGAATAGGAACCTTCTCAAAAAGTGGGCCTTAGATCTTAAGAGGAAGTCTTCTCAGGATGAGGGTCCCCAACCCAAGAGTAAGACAAAAAGGCCTAGGCCATCTTCTTGGCAGGGTATACCTTACTGACAGCATCAACAGCAACAACTTCCTGTGACCACGGTGCCTCAGATGATGGCACAGCCTCCAACCACGTACCAACTGGTACCTCAACAAGTGGCGACCCAGTCGCCAGTTTTTAACCCAGCCTTCGAAAGGCAGACTTCTTCCTTTCGTTCGAGGGCTAGAGGAACAGCCAGAGGTTCTTCTAGACGCCCTTCAAGAGGAAGGGGATTCAGGGGAGGACGCGGTCAAGGAGGCAAGGCCTAAGGTTCACAACAGCAGAAGTGAGATGCTTCTTGTAGGAGGGAGGCTACAGCTTTTTAGGGATCGCTGGACCTTCGATTCTTGGGCCCACAGCCTAATAAAGAATGGACTAGGTTGGAGTTGGAGCAGCCCTCAACCTCAACTTCCTCAGTTCTCCCAACACTCAACCCCCGTTTTGGAAGAACACGTCCGAGAGCTCTTAGACAAAAGAGTGATTTGGAAAGTTAAGTCCATCAAATTTCAAGGGAGGACGTTTTGTGTTCCAAAGAAGGACTCAGATAAACTCAGAGTCATTCTTGACTTGTCGCCACTCAACAAGTACATAATGAACTATAAGTTCAGAATGCTTACAATTCAACACATAAGGACCCTACTGCCCAAGAGGGCTTATACTGTCTCTATAGACTTGTCTGACGCTTATTGGCATGTTCCAATTAATCGTCACCTCTCCTCCTACCTAGGCTTTAAGTTACATAGAAAACTTTATGCCTTCAGAGCGATGCCTTTCGGGCTAAGCATAGCCCCAAGGATTTTCAAGAAGCTCGCAAACGCAGCCGTCTGTCAATTACGCCTAAAGGGGGTCCAAGTAGTAGCCTTCTTGGACGACTGGCTGGTGTGGGCAGCATCCAGGACAGAATGCATGCAAGCTTCTAAGAGAGTGATCCAGTTCCTGGAACATCTGGGATTCAAGATCATTAACAAAAAGTCTCGACTTTCTCCAGCTCAAAAATTTCATTGGTTGGGAATGCATTGGAATTTGGTGTCACATCGACTTTCCATTCTTGGGAAGAAGAGCAAGGAAATAGCAGGATCTGTCAAGAGACTGCTGAAATCCAAACGGATATCAAGACGCGAACAGGAGAGAGTGCTGGGCTCTCTACAGTTTGCTTCAATAACAGATCCAGTGCTAAGAGCACAGCTAAAGGATGCAACAGGAGTCTGGAGGAAATATGCATCAAACGCGCGAAGAGATCTAATAAGACCTCTACCGACTCGACTGCATTCGCTTCTCAAGCCGTGGTCCAATGCCAAGCAACTGAAGAAATCAATATTTCTTCAACCTCCTCCACCGTCAGTATCTATCCACACAGACGCTTCAAAGGAAGGGTGGGGGGGGGGAGGGTCACTCTCATCAGAAGAGAGTCCAAGGAGCTGGGTCCAATCTCTTCAAGTCATTTCACATCAACTTTCTAAAAGCCATGGCAGTGCTTCTGACTTTAAAGAAGGTATCTCCTCGCCACTCGACCCACATAAGACTGGTTCTAGACAGTAAGGTGATAGTGAGATGCCTGAATCGACATGGGTCGAGGTCACCTCAAATCAACCAAGTGATGTTGGCCATTTCTCGTTTGGCAGAAAGGAAAAATGGTACCTGTTAGCAGTTCACATTTAAGGGTTCCGCAATATGACAGCGGACGCTCTATCCAGGTTTACACCAATAGAGTCAGAATGGTCCCTTGACGCAGGATCGTTCTCCTTCATCTCGAGTCAAGTCCCGGAGCTGCAGATAGACCTCTTTGCGACGAAAGACAACAAGAAAATGGATCGTTATGTGTCCCCTTACGGGGATCCGTTAGCGGAGGCCGTGGACGCTATGTCCCTAGACTGGAACTGATGGTCCGGTATTTATCTGTTCCCTCCGCACAACCTCCTTTTGAAGGTTCTTGACAAGCTGAGATCCTTCAAAAGGGAAGGCGGCAATAGTGGCCCACAAGTGGCCAAATAGCGTGTGGTTCCCTCTGGCATTGGAACTACGCCTAAAATTTGTTCCGCTACCAGATCCATCCCTGTCTCAGCGAGTACAGAAGTCGACTGTCTTCGCTTCATTACTGAAAACCAGAAACCTACATCTCATGATTTTCTCTCCCTAGTTTCTTTCCAAGAACATGCTACCCACCATCAGGTGGGGTCCCTAGAGAATCTACCCTCTGAAGGAAGATGTATCTCTATGTCCAGTGGGGTACCTAAGATCTATCTTCATAGAACTTCAGAATTTATGGGAGGACAGCTGTTCAGATGAGAAACCTTGGACTCAAGGTTTTCTATTACTAAGGGTGAAATCACCTGTGTTATTCGCGAATTGGGTCCTGTCAGTACACCTGCTAGTCATGATCCGAGGAGTTGCTTCTTCCATAAAATTTCCTTATTTACATGGACCTTGAACATCTTGTTCGTTCACCAACTGGTGGTCATCCAAGGTGTTCTTTATGCACTATGCAAAGCAAGTGGAGCAACTCAAGTAATCTGTGGTAGCAGCAGGTAGAATCCTTTAACCTTCTGTTTTAACTCTGCGAAGAACAGTGTAATTAATTTAGGACGATTAATTAAGAGGGTGGGTGTGTAGTCACTGTGTGTACTACACACTGAGCGATAGGCCACGAAAGTGTCCTTACGAACTGTTCCATTGACGTTGGTGAACTATAGCATAATACGGACACTTGTGCCAAGCGTTCCTTATGCTAGTGTAATTAAACAGTATACAGACTGTAGCATTATTATTTATTCAATTAAAGTGGCAAGTCTGTTTCATGGTAGATGAAACGTTATTTTCTGTTGACTGTTTTCTTTGTGCTTTAATAGATATCATCCACTTCTTAAATTTTTTTTATAGAGGTAGATCTGATATGCATGTTTATTAAATTTTTAATAAAGTAGTTCATAGTCAACCCTGCGTTTTATTCGCCCACACTCATTTTTATTAGATATGTACGGAGCATTAAGATTAAAATATGGATATTTTTATCATGGTATGTCTTTGCAATATTGTTCCCTGATTTAAGCAAAGTCCACTCTCCTTAACCCATCTTTAAGAAGGGTTGAGGTGGTACCCTAATGGGAGAGTGGCAGAGATGCAAATTTGTTCCTATGTGGATATGACCTTTATCCGATAGTTATTAAGAGTGGTCACCTTGGGGACGGTGTCACAAATTCATTCTGACTTTGGCGACTGTTATACAAACTTTGCTTTATAATGTATAGGGCGAGACCACTATACAAGCTTGTCATTTTGTCATCCATAAGTTTTTATGTACTCCTCGAGACTTTACCATAGTCTAGTATGACTCATCCCTGTAGGGGGCAGGAAGCACTAACATAGTTCATACTTAGATGAAATGATGTATGACGGTAACATCATAGGTCTCTAGGTCTAGACGGACCAGGAAAATACTTTCTTGAGAGTACGGCACTGATTGAGAATCCACAGATACAGTAATGCTCTGGTAAACTTCCATCAGGACGACATGGCCTGAGCCCAAAAAACGGGTTTTGAGCGAAGCGAAAAATCTATTTTTGGGTGAGGTAGCCATGTCGTCCTGATGGACCCGCCCTTCCTTTTATTGTAAAAGGGCTTATTGACCCTTCCCTATAATACAGTTTCTGCACCACCTCGTATATCGCTACAAGGAATAAAGAGGGCGCCACCGCCTTTATCAGATACACACTGGAAACGGAATAGGAGAGATGCCTTATGAGCGGCTCTCTTTTCATTCTCGTTTCAGATTCTTGTCACTATTCCCCCTCGAAGCGTTAATAATGTTCGGGGTGAAGATAGCTATGTGACGTGTCAAGAATACGTCCTCTGATCTTATGCGATATTCCTGTGAGATTATTTAGGGATATTCGCTCCAGGCGTTAGAATTCTGGATACCTTACGGTAAAATACTCTGGGAATATCACTGTAGTCAAATATACCCTAGAAAGCTACCTTATAGGAACTTCCATCAGGACGACATGGCTACCTCACCCAAAAATAGATTTTTCGCTTCGCTCAAAATCCGTTATTTATATATATATATATATATATATATATATATATATATATATATATATATATATATATATATATATATATATATATATATATATATATATATATATATATATATATATATATATATATATATATATATATATATATATATATATAATTTATTATGCCTGTTTTAGAATTGGGGAGTGTGTTTGAGGTAGCTCAAGCTTGCTGATTACCGCCCAATTTCCGTCACTGCCATATGATCTGATTTTTTTTTAATGTGGCTGGCATGGAAAGCAAGGTCTTTGCATATGCAGATGGTGCTACTCTCCTGAATTTAGATCTCAGTATACCACCCACATAACAACTAATGTATCTGTTTCTAGTGTACTGTAGGATTAAGGCCTCAGACACGTCATTTCATGTCTGGGGTTTTTTCTGGCTCGATATAGTTAGATCATTATATTTTGTAGTCCTCCATATACCTTAAGTGCTGTGTAGAAAGATTTTCCGTTTTTTTTTTTTTTAAATTAACCAAAATATTTTAGTTAACTGGAATAGGGATAAAGGAATGAGACATAAATTTTACAAAGAAAGTCTGAGTGACACCACTCATTCATGGAAACATGCTTCACAATGCAAGTTTTTTTTTATGGAGATTGTAACATCGAAGAGTAAGGGAAATGGAATACAGTGCCCCAAATGTCCTATCTCTGAATCCAGCTAATGAATATCTTGTCTTGGCTTCACGCAAATATCAACTAGTACCAGGTTGGGATGGTACAGTGAAGGTGTTTCATGCTGCCGCTGGAGAGATATTTCTTTTCTGGGATAGTGAGAAGCTAGGAACTAATATTGACGGTCTAAAACGAGCACCGGAGGGGAAGGCCATTCATTTTGGAAATAATGAGAATGTTTGATAAATATATGATCAAAGAATGAAAGAAAGGACCACAAATGATAAAGAATGAAACGGGGGAGCAAAAATTTTTAAGAATAAATACTCAACAAGACATGTCAAGGGATAGAGGAAGAAGCTCCAAAAATAAAATCTGAAGAATAAGAGAAAATATCTAGGAATCCAAGGATATCGCTCCTCAGCTGTCTGATTTAGTGATTTAAAGGACAATCAGCTAAAGAAATTTTGTTTCAACTACTAACTTGATAGGCAGAGGAGCTGGTATGGATGGCTATTGCTCGAACTCTCCTACCTAGAGCTTCACGGATATTAATGCGTTTTTCGCTCGTTAAGCGCCCACATAGCTAGAGTAATTCATCCGGTCCAGAGCCCACATCCAACATAGTTGTGCTAATTCGGGCACTTGATTACTGTAGATATGGACTTTATCATACAGAGTTAAGCTTATTTGAATCAAGACTGAGAGAACGTTGTGCATTAAATTGATAAGAAGTCAGTTTGATCTCCAGGCAATGTAATTTCTCAAGATAAAGCTACTAGCAATTATATAATCATTGATAACTTGCAGTCGCGGTATCAGCACGGGGAATAATTTTGTGCTTATGCCATCTGCAAATGTATGTTTGCGACAATTTATAGGAGAATACATATTGGGAAAATAGGTATATCATAGTTTCATGACTAAATTTCGGAAAAGTGCGCAGTTCTGAGACTAAAAAGCTTCTATTTTTTTATATGCCAGAATGTAATAGAGTCCTCATTTACCTCCACTTATTTCCGATATGAAGTAATAAAATCTTATTGTATGCAAGGTGTTATGAAGTCATCAGTATATATTGTATCCACCTCTGATTATCTATTATGCAATGGTGATACCTAAATTTCGTTACTTATGAAACTTCCAAGAACAACTACATCATTGTAGTGCTGTTATCTTTTAGAAATCAACCAATAATGGATATGGTTAAAAATATTTGGTAGAACACTAACGGTTATCAAATAACATTTAGGCAATGATACAATATTTTACAGGCTGTATCAAGAATACTCATTTAACTTCTCTTCACCCATCCTAAAACAAGAATGACTTCCTTATTTCCTCAGTGTCGGACTGGCTGCGGCAAGGGTGTCCACTTAACCCCTCCTACGAAAAGATAGTAAATGTATATATATATATATATATATATATATATATATATAGATAGATAGATAGATAGATAGATAGATATATCAACCACAATATCATTTAATACCGAATTCTATCTTGGGAATATATATCAACTGGAATTCATTTTATGGTAATAGCTTCTGGCCGGGCAGAGATTCGAACCCCTGCATATTCAGCCGAAAACCGTGCCTGCGAGGACTCTACCAACTGAGCCATCAAGAGAGATGGTTTTCGGCTGAATAGGCAGAGGTTCGAATCTCTGCCCGGCCAGAAGCTATTACCATAAAATGAATTTCAGTAGATATATATTTCTAAGATGGAATTCGGTGTTAAATGCCATTGTGGTTGATATTCACATTGATTGAAATCACGAGTGTTAGTGATATATATATATATATATATATATATATATATATATATATATATATATATATATATACACACACATATATATATATATATATATATATATATATATATATATATATATATATATATATATATATATATATATATATATGTATGTATATATATAAATATATATATATATATGTATATATATATATATATATATATATATATATATATATATATATATATATATATATATATATATATATATATATATAACTAGTAACATTTTCGCTTTAGGCAAGCTTAAGTTTAAGGATGAAGAGGACAGCAAGAAGACTTCAGATCATCTTACATATTTATTCTACACCGTTTCGGGAATCCATTCCCATCATCAGGGCTACATAAAACATGAAATTATGTTTACATTAGAAATTAATTATACATTTTAGCTTAAAATTGCTTTGGTATAAAAAAAAGAATATTAAAAAAAACCGGTTAAAAGAATCAAAATACAGAAACCTAGACGGTATATAAAAACATGTGGCTAACAGAGGTCCTTTACAATTATGATGATAAAAACACTTGTGACCAAAATGGAATAAAAAATATACTTATATGTAAATGAATGGTCGAACTTACTGTCAAGAGATATGGCTGAAAACTATAGGAATATTTGAGAAAATTCTTGAAGATAATGCTTTAACTACGAACAAAAAATAGATCAACAAGGGATGATAGGTAATGGCAGTTAGGCAATATGTAATGGTGTGGAGGTGGTTTGATTATTTAAGGAAGGGGACAGTTTCTTTATATAAAGAGATTCCAAGAGAAGGAGCGAAAGGCAATCGGATGTTTGGGAAAGAATTTCGAAATGGTTGTATTGGATAGGAGTTTTACATGAGTTTGAGTGATTTCTTATAGAGGAAAATTCTTGGGATTTTAATATGGAACCAGTGCGATGACTGACCCCCCTATGGGAATCAATGCGGACCTTCAGTAATCGTCTGGTGGACCCGATATAGTTTCCAAAATTACATTTTGGACAAGTATACTTGTAAACAACGAAGGACCGCATCAACTCCGGGAGGGTGTCTTTGAACCTGAAAAGTTTGCCAATATTTAAAGGGTTTTTTTAATATAAACTTAAAATTGACATATGGGTACAGAGTGCTGAGGGCTGTGGTGAGTTTGTTTCTGGAAAGAGCATTTTTAACATAGGGCAATGACACATACAAAAGTTTTTTGGGAACTTCAGGACATTTATATTTAGGCTGAAAAATACCGTTAAGAAATTTATTAACAATTTTGTCATAGAGGTGTGAAGGATAACAATTGCATGTAAAATAGGTTTTTAAAAATGACATTTCTATATGAAAGTTATGCCAGTCCAAACATAAGGAATATGCTCTGAATAAAAGTGTTTGAATAGAGTTAATCTTGAATGATTTCGAACAACTGCTAAAAAAATTAAGACCCAAACCAGTGTAAGTCTCTTTTCTAAAAATACCTGTAATAAATCCTCTATTTGAACGTGAAATGTTTATGTCAAGGAATGGCAACTGGTTATCTTTTTCTATTTCCATGGTAAACTTAATGTTTGGGTGAATTCTATTTACATATTCTAAAAACTTGTCAGCATGGGATTTTTCTCTAAATAGCAAAAAAGTGTCGTCAACGTATCTCTTATAGAAACTAGGACGAAATGCTTCCGGACATTGTTCAAGGTATATTTCCTCCAAGTGGCACATGAATATATTGGCAAATGTAGGACCCAAGGGCGACCCCATTGCCATCCCATCAACTTGTTTGAATAATTTGGTATTAAAAACAAAATGAATATCTATTACTGAAAGTTCAAGGAGTTTTCTGAAACTGTTTGAATCAAAGCCGTTGAATATGGTATTTTCGGTAAGAAAAAGCTTGCTGAGTATAATTTCTATTGTTTCATGAAGGGGCACGTTAGTTAACAATGATTCTACATCCAAGCTAACCATAATTGAATTACTATCTCGTTCAAGTATTTCGGGAATGAACTTGGCGGAGTTTTGAAGAGTAAATTGATTATTGGTTAAATGACTAAGGAGAGGAACTAGGAATTTGGCTAAGGGATAATTTGGCGAATTATAAGCTGTTAAAATAGGCCTGAGGGGTACATTAGTTTTATGGACCTTAGGAAGTCCATACAAAACACTAAAAGAAGATCCTGAACTATATAATGGTTGATAAGATTGTTCGGACAACATACCTTTATCTTTGAGTAGTTTTAATGTGCGGTTTATTTTATCTTCTACTTTAAAAATTAGGCTATATTGGAGATCACCAACTTCTAAAAATTTACTGGAATCTGATAAAACTTTATTCATTTTCTGGATATAGTCACTGTGGTTATGAATAACAACGCCTTTACCTTTATCTGGTCTGCAAATAACAA
The DNA here is from genome assembly GCF_036898095.1 of Palaemon carinicauda. Classification (NCBI taxonomy): domain Eukaryota; kingdom Metazoa; phylum Arthropoda; class Malacostraca; order Decapoda; family Palaemonidae; genus Palaemon; species Palaemon carinicauda. Next base: position 29,378,021 of record NC_090736.1, read on the forward strand.
TATTCCTGTTTCGTGATAGTTTCTTGAGCACTGTAAAATCATCTTGTTTAAAAAAGGGAAACCAATTAGTGGCTTTCATAGAGGAAAACACCCTAAAGGCAATATCATGAATTGACTGTTGGGTTGCTTCTAAGTTAATATGTACAAGAAGATTTCGAATGCAGTGAAAAAAACCGTTCAAATGGTAGAAAAAATTGATAAAAGTTTGGTTTGAAATTTGGAAGGCAAAAATCAAGTCCTAAGGAAAGTGAAAATTCTTCTTTTTTAGACAGAACGTAGTCAGAGTAATTAAAAACAACATCCTTAGGAGAAAGGAATCTTGGCAGACTAATACCTAATTTTAAAAGTTTACGTTTATGAACCTCTGTTATATTTAGAGTATATTGTTTAATATTTCTACTTAAAAGTGATTTAACATAAAAACCATCGAGCGGTGACAGAGTGTTGTATAATGAATGTGACAGGGAGGACACTGAGCATTTCAATCTATTGATAGATTTAGATTTAAAATCAATTTCAATGTCTAAGAGGGACTGAGTAGCAGCTCTATAAAAATCAGAGTTATATAATGAAGATCTATATAATTTAAACTTGATGAAATTAGGCACAATATTACTCATCTTACAATATAGCAAAAAATCGTGATCAAGTTGGGCCTTCTTCCATTTCTTGTCCGAGGACTCAAGACGTCGGTAAAGCCGGAGAGTGGAGCCATCGTATTTCTGATGAATATAACTAGTAACATTCCCGCTTCTGGCAAGCTTAAGTTTAAGGATGAAGAGGAAATTTCATTTTTAAAAACCTATTTTACACACAATTGTTATCCTTCACACCTCTATGACAAAATTGTTAATAAATCTCTTAACGTTATTTTTCAGCCTTAATATAAATGTCCTGAAGTTCCCAAAAAACTAATGTATGTATCATTGCCTTATGTTAAAAATGCTCTTTTCAGAAACGAACTCACCACAGCCCTCAGCACCCTGTACCCATATGTCAATTTTAAGTTTATATTAAAAAACCCTTTAGATATTGGCAAACTTTTCAGGTTCAAAGACACCCTCCCGGAGTTGATGCGGTCCTTCGTTGTTTACAAGTATACTTGTCCAAAATGTAATTTTGGAAACTATATCGGGTCTACCCGACGATTACTGAAGGTCCGCATTGATTCCCATAGGGGGGTCAGTCATCGCACTGGTTCCATATTAAAATCCCAAGAATTTTCCTCTATAAGAAATCACTCAAACTCATGTAAAACTCCTATCCAATACAACCATTTCGAAATTCTTTCCCAAACATCAGATTGCCTTCCGCTCCTTCTCTTGGAATCTCTTTATATAAAGAAACTGTCCCCTTCCTTAAATAATCAAACCACCTCCACACCATTACATATTGCCTAACTGCCATTAACTATCATCCCTTGTTGATCTATTTTTTGTTCGTAGTTAAAGCATTTTCTTCAAGAATTTTCTCAAATATTCCTATAGTTTCCAGCCACATCTCTTGACAGTAAGTTCGACCATTCATTTACATATATGTATATTTTCTATTCCATTTTGGTCACAAGTGTTTTTATCATCATAATTGTAAAGGACCTCTGTTAGCCACATGTTTTCATATACCGTCTAGGTTTCTGTATTTTGATTCTTTTAACCGCTTTTTTTAGTATTTTTTTAATACCAAAGCAATTTTAAGCTAAAATGTATAATTAATTTCTAATGTAAACATAATTTCATGTTTTATGTAGCCCTGATGATGGGAATGGATTCCCGAAACGTTGGTGTAGAAAAAATATGTAAGATGATCCGAAGTCTTCTTGCTGTCCTCTTCATCCTTAAACTTAAGCTTGCCAGAAGCGAAAATGTTACTAGTTATATTCAGCGGAAATACGATGGCTCCACTCTCCGGCTTTACCGACGTCTTGAGTCCTCGGACAAGAAATGGAAGAAGGCCCAACTTGATCACGATTTTTTGCTATATTGTAAGATGAGTAATATTGTGCCTAATTTCATCAAGTTTAAATTATATAGATCTTCATTATATAACTCTGATTTTTATAGAGCTGCTACTCAGTCCCTCTTAGACATTGAAATTGATTTCAAATCTAAATCTATCAATAGATTGAAAGGCTCAGTGTCCTCCCTGTCACATTCATTATACAACACTCTGTCACCGCTCGATGGTTTTTATAATTATCACTTTTAAGTAGAAATATTAAACAATATACTCTAAATATAACAGAGGTTCATAAACGTAAACTTTTAAAATTAGGTATTAGTCTGCCAAGATTCTTTTCTCCTAAGGATGTTGTTTTTAACTACTCTGACTACGTTCTGTCTAAAAAAGAAGAATTTTCACTTTCCTTAGGAGTCTATTTTTGCCTTACAATTTTCAAACCAAACTTTTATCAATTTTTTCTACCATTTGAACGGTTTTTTCACTGCATTCGAAATCTTCCTGTACATATTAACTTAGAAGCAACCCAACAGTCAATTCATGATATTGCCCATAGGGTGTTTTCCTCTATGAAAGCCACTAATTGGTTTCCCTTTTTTAAACAAGATGATTTTACAGTGCTCAAGAAACTCTCACGAAACAGGAATATTGTTATTTGCAGACCAGATAAAGGTAACAGCTTTGTTTTTCTTAACCACAGTGACTATATCCAGAAAATGAATAAAGTTTTATCAGATTCCAGTAAATTTTTAGAAGTTGGTGATCTCCAATATAGCCTAATTTTTTAAGTTGAAGATAAAATAAACCGCACATTAAAACTACTCAAAGATAAAGGTATGTTGTCCGAACAGTCTTATCAATCATTATATAGTTCAGGATCTTATTTCAGTGTTTTGTATGGACTTCCTAAGGTCCATAAGACTATTGTACCCCTCAGGCCTATTTTAGCAGCTTATAATTCGCCAAATTATCACTTAGCCAAATTCCTAGTTCCTCTCCTTAGTCATTTAACCAATAATCAATTTACTCTTCAAAACTCCGCCAAGTTCATTCCCGAAATACTTGAACGAGAGAGTAATTCAATTATGGTTAGCTTGGATGTAGAATCATTGTTTACTAACGTGTCCCTTCATGAAACAATAGAAATTATACTCAGCAAGCTTTTTCCTACCGAAAATACCATATTCGACGGCTTTGATTCAAACAGATTCAGAAAACTCCTTGAACTTTCAGTAATAGATATTCATTTTGTTTTTAATACCTAATTATTCAAACAGGTTGATGGGATGGCAATGGGGTCGCCCTTGGGTCCTACATTTGCCAATATATTCATGTGCCACTTGGAGGAAATATACCTTGAACAATGTCCGGAAGCATTTCATCCTAGTTTCTATAAGAGATACGTTGACGACACTTTTTTGCTATTTAGAGAAAAATCCCATGCTGACAAGTTTTTAGAATATGTAAATAGAATTCACCCAAACATTAAGTTTACCATGGAAATAGAAAAAGATAACCAGTTGCCATTCCTTGACATAAACATTTCACGTTCAAATAGAGGATTTCTTACAGGTATGTTTTAGAAAAGAGAAATACACTGGTTTGGGTCTTAATTTTTTTAGCAGTTGTTCGAAATCATTCAAGATTAACTCTATTCAAACACTTTTATTCAGAGCATATTCCTTATGTTCGGACTGGCATAACTTTCATAAAGAAATTTCCTTTTTAAAAACCTATTTTACATACAATTGTTATCCTTCTCACCTCTATGACAAAATTGTTAATAAATTTCTTAACGGTATTTTTCAGCCTAAATATAAATGGCCTGAAGTTCCCAAAAAACTAATGTATGTATCATTGCCTTATGTTAAAAATGCTCTTTTCAGAAACGAACTCACCACAGCCCTCAGCACTCTGTACCCATATGTCAATTTTAAGTTTATATTAAAAAACCCTTTAAATATTGGCAAACTTTTCAGGTTCAAAGACACCCTCCCGGAGTTGATGCGGTCCTTCGTTGTTTACAAGTATACTTGTCCAAAATGTAATTTTGGAAACTATATCGGGTCTACCCGACGATTACTGAAGGTCCGCATTGATTCCCATAGGGGGGTCAGTCATCGCACTGGTTCCATATTAAAATCCCAAGAATTTTCCTCTATAAGAAATCACTCAAACTCGTGTAAAACTCCTATCCAATACTGTACAACCATTTCGAAATTCTTTCCCAAACATCCGATTGCCTTTCGCTCCTTCTCTTGGAATCTCTTTATATAAAGAAACTGTCCCCTTCCTTAAATAATCAAACCACCTCCACACCATTACATATTGTCTAACTGCCATTACCTATCATCCCTTGTTGATCTATTTTTTGTTCGTAGTTAAAGCATTTTCTTCAAGAATTTTCTCAAATATTCCTATAGTTTTCAGCCATATCTCTTGACAGTAAGTTCGACCATTCATTTACATATATGTATATTTTTTATTCCATTTTGGTCACAAGTGTTTTTATCATCATAATTGTAAAGGACCTCTGTTAGCCACATGTTTTTATATACCGTCTAGGTTTCTGTATTTTGATTCTTTTAACCGGTTTTTTTTTTTAATATTTTTTTTTATACCAAAGCAATTTTAAGCTAAAATGTATAATTAATTTCTAATGTAAACATAATTTCATGTTTTATGTAGCCCTGATGATGGGAATGGATTCCCGAAACGTTGGTGTAGAATAAATATGTAAGATGATCCGAAGTCTTCTTGTTGTCCTCTTCATCCTTATATATATATATGTATATATATATATATATATATATATATATATATATATATATATATATATATATATATATATGTGTGTGTGTGTGTGTGTGTGTGTGTGTTTGTGTGTGTGTATGTGTGTGTGTTTTGTATTTGTAGTGTATAGTTGAGACGTCAAATAATAATAAAGGTTTGAAATATGGCAGCTCAATTTGTAACTTTTGTATGCTTTTGCTAACAAAGACAGCCCTTTCGTATCTTTGCTTGACTAAGGTTGGAGAAGGCTCCGCCCATTTCGTAGGAGTAGTAAGAAGAGCAACATCTTGTCTGTTTTGTCATGGGAACAATAGACATCTGACGACAGATTTCTCCCGAGTGTCGGCGTTCTTTTGATTCTAACTGTACATCTGCATTACTCTCAAGGGGGATATCAAGATTTTGGTATCCCTGAGCATATTACCTCTAACAGGGGTACCACTTTCACCTCTCAATTGTGGACATCATCAGCGAATCTCGTGGGAATCACCCTACATCACACAATTGCATACAACCCTGCTGCCAACGGAATGGTTGAATGTTTTCATCGTACCCTCAAAGCAGCTTTTATGTTTTGCATCATTGAGTACAATAGGTTTACTCAGCTTCCTGGGTCCTCTTGGGATTGGAGACCACTCTTAAAGACACCTCCGATGTCTCAGCAACTGAAATGGTTTATGGCAACCCATTGGTCGTCCCACGTCGATGGAAAATTTACTCCATGCCGCCAGTCTTACAAGCCCCCAGCTAAGCCCTCTGCAACACATGAAACACATGCTTCCTTGCGCATTTACACTTGCAAGTCACCGCTAACGTTCCCTTACACCAGTCTTTTCCTTTGATCCGTCACAATGCCACAATCCGAGGTCTTTCTTAAATAACATTTGTGGCAAAGAAAACTGGGTCTCCATTGATTACCTTAAACCTGTGTATCCCATGCCTACAGTACGCCTGTCAAAAGGAGTGCCCCCAATTTCGCATGTGGATTTTTTAGAGAGAGGAACCTTGTACCTCACGTGTTTTACACTTGCTCGTGCACTGTAATGTTTTTTCTCATTTTTATTGTATATCTCGCTCTACCCCTCACTGTTAGCAGAACCTGTTTAAGATTGTATTTACATGAATAAGTCTTTTTTTATTTTTGTGACATTCTTGTTCAGAACCTCTTGTATATAAACTCCCTTCATGTTGAAAAAAGGTCAGTTGCATCCACCTCGCCTCTCAGTTATATATATATATATATATATATATATATATATATATATATATATATATATATATATATATATATATATATATATATATATATATATTTGTACGTATATATATATATATATATATATATATATATATATATATATATATATATATATATATATACATATATATATATATATATATACATATATATATATATATATATATATATATATATATATATATATATATATACATATATATATATATATATATATATATATATATATATATATATATATATATATATATATATATATATATACAATTACATATAATCTCTCTCTCTCTCTCTCTATATATATATATATATATATATATACATATAAAACTGTTTTTATTTATACAACATATATATGTATGTATGTAAGTATTTACTGTATAAACACACACACATACATATATATATATATATATATATATATATATATATATATATATATATATATATATATATATATATATATGCATATATATACATATATATATATATGTATATATATATATATATATATATATATATATATATATATATATATATATATATATATATATATGAATATATATATATATATATTTACAGTATATCGTTGACACTTTTCGTAATAATGTAACTTGTAATCCAAACCGAACTTACTGTCATAACACTGAAATAATATTTCACAAATGGATTTTACTATCATTCCAGTATTCCAATATATTCCAGCCATCGGTCAGGCCTTCCCAATAATTATAGCCAATTACAAGGCTCTAATTAAACCTATTCTTACCTACGGGCATCCAATAATTAAAGTGATTTCCTAAATTCTAATCACAAAAACAACATGGCCATATATAACATTATTATGCGTCGTCTAAAAATTAATGCATTTGTTGGCGTCAAATAAATATTGAGTTCTGTGAAAACCAAAAATAATGACACGATTTTCATGTTCTTAATTTTTCTTTGGCGATTTGCTCCGTTTCTTTTTTTTTCGAATGTTTCCCAGGTACTTATTTCTTGAATTGATTCAGAAACACATACTGTGTTGTCTTAAGCAATGACATCTCTTATGTTCAGTCCACTATGTACACTAGGATAGATCGGATCAGGAACTTTAAGATTTACCGAGAAAGAAAAACAGTTTACCTAATATTTATATCTGATTACTTATTAATAAGTCTACTAGACAATCAGTTTTAATAACTGCATTGTACTTAAACTTAATAATAAGTCTACTAGACAATCCGTTTTAATAACTGCATTGTACTCAGACTTATTAATGAGTCTACTAGACAATCAGTTTTAATAACTGCATTGCACTTTGACTTAATGGTGAGTCTACTAGATAATCAGTTTTAATAACTGTATTGTATTCAGACTTGATAATGAGTCTACTAGACAATCAGTTTTAATAACTGCATTGTACTCAGACATAATAATGAGTTTACTAGACAATCAGTTTTAATAACTGTATTGTACTCAAACTTAATAATAAGTCTACCAGAAAATCAGTTTTAATAACTGCATTGCACTCTGATTTAAGAAAGAGTCTACTAAAAAAACGGCTGTAAAACTTGATCGTAAATCATCTATTTTGATTATGAAATAAAAAAAAGGAGAATTTAATTGTAGCTAAATCTAGTTTGTACAATGTACATTGGGAATTTGTTCCTAATGAAAATTTTGATAAAATTTGATTGATTATAGAATACGAGCAATTACTCACATGCAGTTATAGGTAAACTTTATTAAAATACTGATAAGTGATGCTGATAGAGTTCTCTTACTTAAGGGTACACTCAGGTACACTATTCTATCTAATTTTTCTTCTTCTTGTTTTGTTAAAGTTTTTATAATTTATTTAGGAAATATGTATTTTCATGTTGTTACTGTTCATAAAATATTTAATTTTTTCTAATTTCCTTTCCTCACTGGGCTATTTTCCCTGTTGGGGCCCATGGACTTATAGCATCCTGCTTTTGCAACTTGGTTTATAGCCTAGCAAGTAATAATAATAATAATAATAATA